>NW_027510648.1:485000-608865 GCF_048772815.1 Callospermophilus lateralis
GTTCCAGCAGTGGCGGACGAGAGACCCCAACGGGCTCCTCTCGGAGCAAGTAAGGCGCCTCTTTCCGGTTTCAGGTTTCTTGTTAGGGCTTGGCAAAATTGCTGCCGATGAAGAGCCTGGGCTCTCTCCGACGGTGGCTGAGAGACGTGTCACAGAGACAAAGGGCACCTCTCTGGAGGACCCCGCAGAGAATTCGGGAAATCAAGGAACAATAGTCTTCTCGACTCACTGATATTTTCTTTTAGATTCGTTATTGCCATACCATTGGGTTTTGCCGGCTACTCATTCCTGGTCTCAGTGTTGGACGTTCATTGCCTGTCTTTATGGTCTTGTCTTATCTGTGTCGTGTGTCCTTGCTTTTACTGTTTGTGGAACTTTCATTATGGAGCAGAGCACGTCAATGCCTCTGTCCCTGACCCTTGATCACTGGACCAAAGTCCGCTTAAGGGCTCAGAATCTTTCTTTTTTTAGTAAAACGCTGGACCTGGCAGAATCTCTGTGCCTCAGAATGGCCCATATTTGGAGTCGTATGGCCCCTAGAAGGATCTTTCTGCTTCCCACTAATTTAAAAAGTCAGAGGTATTGTCTTTCAGCCAGTGCCACATAGCCATCCGGATCAACAGCCATATATCCTAACTTCTCAGGACCTCTGCAAATCTCCTCCTCCATGGGTGAAGCCTTTCCTTGCCCCTACCTCTGCTCCTACTCCTTCCCCCATGATCTCTCAAACCCTCTCAACCTCCTCCTCCTCCACCCTCTGTTCTCCCTGAGTCACAGATTTAACTCTACTGGACTCTTCTCCCCCTCCTTATCCCCTGCCCTCGTCCCCTAACACACAACACACTCTAAGTGATTCCGCTGCTGCTGACTAAGCCTCTCTACCATTGGAGGAAGCTAAGCCGGTAATAGGATCGGACAATGGACCGATGTTCATGGCCCAGGTAAGTCAGGGGTTAGCCAGGAACCTGGGGATTAATTGGAAGTTAAATTGTGCTTATAGACCACAGAGTTCAAGACAAGTAGAAAGAATGAATAGAACCATTAAAGAGACCTTAACGAAATTAAGCTTAGAGACCAGCATAGGATTGGACAATGCTCCTGCCTTATGCAATGTTTCATGCAAGAAAAAATCCCTTTGTTTCTTTGAGTAACCTTACCACGTGTGGAATTCTTTATGGTGGCCCTCCTCCAGTAGGGGACCTAAGCCCAACTGTAAGACCTAAAGATCCTTTCCACACCCCCTTGCTTGACAGACTTAAAGATCTTGAAAGAACTCAGTAATACCTGTGAAAACAGCTGGCCACTGCCTACCCAACTGGGAACCAGGGGATTCCACATCCATATCAAGTAAGAGATTTCATCTATGTAAGATGATATCAGGTGTCATCCCTGGTACCCCGCTGAAAAGGACCATACCAGGTGCTATTATAACACCTACAGTGGTAAACGTAAGCAGAATCACTTCCTGGATCCATGCCTCTCATCTCAAGCCTGCTCCCTGTACAGAATCTTTCCGGAAACTGAAAAAGACTGGTAACAGTTTCAAATTGTGTATTCGCAATGTGAATAAGGTTATATACTCTCCCCTTGGCTACAAGTAGTCCTAACCCTCATCAGCCCATTAAGCAGTGATGGCTGATCACAAATCCTACTGGAAAAGAAGTATGGTCTATCTCGCATACAGCCCCCTTAGGGACCTGGTGGCCATCTCTCCACCCAGACATTTGTTAGCTGGCTATAGGTATTTCCTATTGTGATATCACTGATGAAGAGGATCCCACTAAAATACCATTAAATCCCTTCTGTACCATAGATAATGGAAACAAACATTATGGATGTAGGGACACGCGAGCCAGATGCAGGTTGGCTAGTCTAGATTACTAAATTTGCCTGGCAGACGATCAAAGCCACAAAGAGTAACGGCTGTGTGGGGGAAAAGCCGACTTTTTCTGTATGTCATGGGAATGTGTGCATACAGGGGCTGCCTGATGGAACCCCAATTCTTCATCAAATTCAGTACACAGCATTGGCCACATTACCAATTAGACAACCAAAAACTATGGCACCCAGAGGGGTCTCTAGATCCTCAAATTTTGCGTGACCTTTTTGACTTCTGCAAGTGCTCAAAAGAGCGAAAGGAAATTCCCCTATGTGGAAGCCTTTTCCCTCCTTCACTCACATCCTGAACTATTCTTCTCCAATAGATCATTATCCTCAGCCTTCTGCTCCAGACCCTCTGCTGTCGCTCCCATCTCAGCAACTTGATTTCTCCCCTCCAATAACTAGATCAGAAACCCAAAGCTCCACCAGTTCTCTGACCACCGCCCCCTTGCTGAGGTAGCAGGTACATAGGTACCGCTCCACCGACTCATTCCTCTCATCTCCTGTCAGTGCGCTCACCGGGTCCCACCAGGTCCTCTTCAGCTAACCCAATGCTCAAACGAGCTGAGGAGAGCCCTGAGACCCTTATCCAAGATGTAATATAATTGGCCTTTAAAGTTGCTTTGTCATCACTGAAAACAGGTTACTAAAATTTAAAGTCCCTCACAGGATTTTGGGATCCTCACTCCCGTCTTTCACTCTGCTCTACCTGATCTACTGCTCAAGTTTGCTGCTAGGAAATTCCCAATACCCTTTCGCATTATTCTTTTACATCTCTCTTTTCACTCATTCTCAGATCCTCGGAGGTGCTCTCAGCCCCAACTTCCCCGTCTTTCCCCCTCTGTACCAGGCCCACAGAAAAGTCTTAAATGACCTTCTTCAGAAGTCTTCACCATGGCTGAGTTTTGAACTTTCAGGCAAACAGTCCTAATAAAGACTTTAATGTAGATAAACTTTCTCTTTCGTATTGCCCTGTTCTACTTGGCCACTGGCTAAAAATCTCAGTACTTCTAAGCTAGACAACCCCTAACTAGTTTTTCACAAAATATGTGAACAAGTCCTCTGGCCTTCAGCTGGGGCTTCACAGAGATGGCTACATTTCTAAGATAAAGAAATTACCAACCGGGCTCCATGGTAACAGCTGGCAGGGGGAAAATAAGAAAGGGAAGAAAAAGCTCTCCTCCTCCCAGGTGTCCTTGAAAAGTTAACTTGCCCAGAACAGAAGGAAAAACAGAAACAAATACTGCTTTTTTAAACTTCTGCAGACTGTGAACTTCTGAGCCCCATCCCTTATATGTTGGGTACAAAATTCTGAAACTACCTAAACTTGAGTTTCAGGGGATTAATTGATTACAATATAAGCAATGCCCTCTGAATCCGGTTGCAACCAAATAGGACTGTTTCCCTCTCTTGAGTGCTATCTTAGGTGCCTTGCTTTGTCAGTGCCTACAACAGCATAATTCTATATACTTAAACATCGTTTATGTTTTCATGAAATGATCAAGATATGTGATAAATTGTGTAATGGTGCAGATGTTTCCCAGAGTGCTCTATCATGACGCAGGTTCATTTGAAGATCAAATAGGGGGGGCATACAACCGGTTCCACTGGGAACATATATCCCTCACTTTAGCCATCCTATTAGGAATAGGAGTTGCTGCACGGGTGGGCAGAGGAACCAGTGGCATTGTCCATGGGACACAAAAGATGACCCAATTAGAAGCAGCAATAGAGCAAAAGTAAGATATTAGAAACCTCCTTCAGGGCTTTGCATGAAACTTTAACCTCTCTCTCTGAAGTTGTTTTACAGAACAGTTGAGGGTTGGACCTCCTCTTCATTAGAGAAGGGGGCCTTTGTGCTGCATTGAGGAAAGAATGTTGTTTTTATGCTGACTATACTGGAGTCGTAATAAAATCTATGAGTAAATTTAAAAGACACCTTGAAGAGCATCAACAAGTGAGAGAGGGCCCAAAAGGGTGGCTTGAGTCTTGGTTCACACAGTCCCCCTGGTTAACTACGTTTTTATCAACCCTGGCCGGTCCAATAATAATCCTCATATTATTGGTAACTATAAAACCCTGTTTGCTCAACCGTGTAATGTCTTTTCTCCAGGCTCAAATTGGAGGAGTTAATCTTATGGTAATACCCCACTAGCAGACATTGAATGTGACACCCTCCAATGATCATTTTTATGATTAAAATTAGCCAGAAGAAGAAGTGGGGAATGAAATATTAATAAAATAGGTACTTGTCACATCTTGTTTTTCTGTATGCTTAACAGAACACTGTTGAAATCTTGAGAAATGTTTGCAAAACTTGTTCCCAGAATGTTCTATCCCCAGCTGCCAAATTGCAGAATGTACTCCCTCTCCCAGTTGCATGCAAACCGCCCACTCGCCCTGACCCATCAATACAATTCCCTCCCTTCTCTCTCCAGGGAAAGTATATAAGCTCTACTTCAGCTATTCTCAGGGCTATCTGCTCTATTCAGGTGAGATCTGAACCCCAGCATGCTGGACACCCAATAAACCCTTTGATGTTTCATGAGATAGTCTGTTGGTAGTCTCCTCCTCTGAAGCTCGCACCACATTTACTTGGATGATTAAATGTAGAAGACAACATCCAGTCAAAAAGGGATAGTCTGTAGCATTAGGAAGATAGTCAATAAGTTTAGGAAGAAGGGTGAGTATAAGATTTGGAACAAAAGTTTCTTAGCAATAGGATTTCGATTAGAGAGTGAATGTAAATGTCAGCACAGGTGAAGAGTCAGTCACAATGATGAACTGGGGAAAATATGTAGGAAAGCATATATCAATATAGACATTACAAAATCAGGCAGAGTATAAAGTGAGTGATAGGATTAGACATTTTGAACAGGGTTGAGTTTAAATATATAATCTTAGGAAGAAACAAATATGTAGTCACAAATAGGATTGACATTTGAGAGCATTGGGCAAATTTCAGGTGGATGAATATTTCTGAGAATAATCTTGTGAATAGTTGATTATAAATCCACATACTTGAACATGAATGAATTTAGGGAGTGAATATAAGACACATATATTTCATATTTTGAAAAATCTGGAGAGTGTGTATATATATATATATATATATATATATATATATATATACACACACATATATATACATATACATAAAACACACACACAGACAAAAAAGTAGCAATATATATGTCAATCAAAATTCATTATAAAATATATACCATCCACAGATCTAAAAATATTCATTTTACTGAACATGGATTTATGTATAATGCTGTTCAACTAGCAAGCTCACCCATAGGTTGAATATTCAGTTCCAACAGGGTTTAGTAGGAGTGATCTCTTCTAACAATTTGTATCTGCCAAGTCAGCCACCTCACAAGAATGTACGTGTGGTACCAGATAGGAATCTATATGTGCATATAAGAATACAGAGAAAGGGAGACAGGAATTCACATATTTGTTAACCTTAAAAATACTAGGACAACTATTTCAACAAACAATTGACTAGATTTATAACTCCAACTCTGTATCATGCAAAAGGCAAGTCCATCTATACACCATGCCTACTCTGAACTGCTTGTATTTCTATTCTTTATGGGTTATTTTTCTCCATCATATTAGGATTAGTAGTCAGAGTCTGGTAGGGTATGGGTTAGAGTCAGGTATTCAGTATTTTGAATTGAAAATAGGACACTGAATCCAATGTGTATGCAAATATATGCTACGGAAAAATCTTCCCACTCTCCTCCAGAACAATGCCTTGACATTACCTTCGCCCCAAGTAAGACACAATTAGAGGAGAAGAGTTAGAAAATCTGTGAATACATATCTAGAATGGAAAATGCTCCAGATTTCACATCTTTGGAGGTGGTAGAGGAGTTTCCAAAAGTAAGAGACAGGGTAAACACTTCACAAACATGGAGCTCTGCTGGCCAAAAGACTTTTTGAGAATCTGCCTCTGAGGTTGGGCACTTGAAATATATGTTGTTGTCAGGAGCTTTAGCTTTATTTGTAGTGAAACCATCAAAGCTGGATCTGCATCTATGTGACCTGGAGGAAATGGTTACTTATTTTCAAATAAAAATGAGGCAGCAGTGATAAATTCTCTTTTTGTAGGTAAACTTTGGCCACTGAGGGCTAAGGGTCTTCCCGTGTGGACTGTGAAACCAATGGTCATCCTCCAATTTTCGTGGTGTTTCTTGCTGCTGCACTGGGAGTTTGGTATTTGCTTCATGAAATACAACGAGTTCAAATGGGACACAGTGCTGAAGGGAGTTCTGTCAGGTGTGGTTGGCAGGGTCTCCAGGAGAATGCAACAACCAGGGTTCTATCTCAAGTAGCTTGCCCCCTTGACAATAGCAACATGATACTGAACATTGCTCTGAAACCTCTCCATATAAAAATATGCCTTTACATATATGGGTGTGATGGTTGCACCATGTCAGTCACAGCCATTTGGAAGCCAATGGAAGATCCACATGGCCCCACCACAGATGTTTTATCACACATTTGCATAACACAGCTCTAGGCCCACTACTTTCCAGGCCCCAACTTACTGGCATCTCTGTTCTACACCATTTTCATGAAACCCAGTCAATCAAGGCCCTGTCTGTTATACTCATGATCATCAACAGGACATCAAAGGTCCTCCAGTGACAGCTGGTCATCGGAATTTCTAAAATTTCATGTTAATTATCTAGCATTTTTTCACAGATGCATTTGGAGGCAATGTTGGTTTCAATTCATTCAGGAACCATTAAATGGTGAGGAAGCTAATTTCAGGGAAATCTCTGGAGCACTCTCACAGGCAAGTCTACCCAAAGAGTGGCCAAAACGTCACATGAATCCAGGCCCATTGAGGTCTACAAAGCGAGGTCCAAGTGTGTTTTGAATCTCAATTATGCCTGCCAAGTCTTTCAGAATAAAATCATGTAATATCCTGGCTGTGATTCCCAGTGTTCTGTGGAAAGCCACTCTGGGCCTTGATCCCAGGTTCCAATGGCAACTCTCATTCCTGGCCTCCTAAAATCCCAACACAATTCATGTCAATACTTCTCTGAGGTCAGTTCCAGAACTCAGTCTCTAAGGGGAATCACAGCAGAATTCAAGCCCAGGTTTACCCAGTCATCTCTTCCAACTGCCACACAAATGACCACAATTATAACCAAAACACTCCTACATGGCCCTCATCTTCGACCATAAAGATACTCATCATAACATCTGGATGGAGGTTTTCATGAGAGGCACATCCCAAGACAGTGTCCAAAATAAGCTCCCTTGCCCCCTCATTAGCCGAATGTCAGGGTGGCTTGGACACCCTTCCTGTGAACCAGGAGTGATCAAATAGGCCTGCCCTTAATACTGCTTCGCTTCTCCAATTTGAGGCTCTCTGACTGTGGGGTCTAGATTCTTTTTGTGAATTGGAGTCATGAGAAAAGCCAAGCACCTCTGCAGAGATTTGAAGAACTCATTTCACCCAAAGGATCCCTATTCTGACATGATGGATTTCAGAAACCTAACAAAGGAAGGCAATATAATTCATGCACATTGATTGAACGTTTTTCCATTTTGGTTTAGATGCACATATGGGATCTTTCTTTACATTCATCAGGTGCTGAGAATTTAAGTCACAGCCTAAAACAGGGCAAAGGGCCTGAATCAGACACATGCTTTTCCAATGAAATTAAGCAAAGAGCCAGAGGTGATGCACATTCATTTCCATTTGAAAACTGTTTTCTTCAGGCTTAACAAAGGGCTTGCATGAGACATAGACCTTTCTGATATTCAGGGCAACAGAACAATAGGTAAGCAAAAGGCCCAAAGCAGGGTATCTCCACTGAGACTTTCCTGGTCACACTGATATCTGAGTTTTCTGAGATGCGGGCCATTCCATTCAGGTATGCAGTACATGGCCATGTCAAAGACCTTGGATTTGGTACATATCTTGGACACATAACCATGAGCCTATTCTAGAGAGTGGCCAGAATTCATGAAGAAAACAGGGACTTAAGAAGGTATTAGGTGTTGTCCGTGCATAAGGCAAGCCACACTCCATTCATAAATTGGGCAGGATGAATGCTGGGAAGCTTTATACTAGACATGACACATCCATTGCTGCATTCTCTTTTCTCATGTCTACTACCACAGGCACAGTGGGATACACAGACATGGAAACACTCACCTCTTCAAATGACTTACCAGAAACAGTTCACTCCAAAACAAACAAACCGCCATTCCTACCTATTTTCAGAACATGAGAGAAACCACAAACCCACACCCAATCCCAAAAAGGCACCTCCTTCCCCATAGGTGTATGACTAACCAGAGTGTCCTCTGACTGGTGGCCATACTCTGTTCTTCCGAAATGGCCTGTCCTCTCTCAGATCTGTTTTCCTTGGCCAACTCTGTAAAGTTGTAAGGAAAAAGTGGAGAGCCACTACCTGCTTTCTCAGGAAAGCTCCCTATTCAGAGCTCTCCAGGCATTTGGTAATCCTCACTTCAGTAGGTACCAAGAATGACTGACTCTATCTTTGTTAAATCCAAACAAGTGAGCCCACTGGGACTGGGACTGGGACTGCCTCTGGGTGCCTGGCTCCTTGGATACAAAGTTCAGAGAGTTCCATCACCAAGGAAATGAGGTATGTCACATTCTTTGGAACTGAATGAGGTCACTGCCTTGGCAAATGTATATCTTATGATGTTCAAAAACTGAAGAAATAATAATGTACCAGTGTCGAATACAAATGAATGACAAATTACATATCATGTCCCATAGGAGTCTACTTGCATTGATGTTAGACTGGGTCAGTTACTGTAGAATAATTAGGATTTGTATGCACCATTCACTGAAGTTAGTTTTCAGTACTAGGAAACAAATATGTATTTCAGGTGGATGAATATTTCTGATTATAATCTTGTGAAAAGTTGATTATAAATCCACATACATGAACATGAATGAATTTAGAGAGTGTATATTAGACACATATATTTCATATTCTGAAAAATTTGGAGATTATATCTATATCTATATCTATATCTATATATCTATCTATCTATCTATCTATCTATATATATATATATATATATATACACACACACACACACACAAACACACACACACATGCGAAAACACAAGCACCTCTGCAGGGCTTTGAAGAACTCATTTGACCCAAAGAATTCCTATTGTCATTTGATGGAGTGCAGGAACCTAACAGAGGAAGGCAAGAGACTTCATCCACAATGAATGATATTTTTTGCCATTTTGTTTTTGGAAGCTCACATGGGATCATTCTTAAGATCCATCAGGTGCTGAGAATCTAAGTCACAGCCACACACAGGTCCAAGAGGATGATAAAGAGCCACAGGTGAGGCCCATTCATTTCCATTTGAAAACTGTTTTCTTCAGGCTTCACAAAGGGGTGGCCTGAGGCAAAGACCTTCCTGACATTCAGTGCAACACAACAATAAGTAAGCAAAAGGCCCAAAGCAGGGTTTCTGCACTGAGACTTTCCTGGTCACACTGATATCTGAGTTTTCTGAGATGCTCGCCATTCTCTTCAGCTATCCAGTACATGGCCATGTCACAGAGCTTGGAGGTGGTACATATTTTGGACACAAATCCATGAGCCTATTCTGGAGAGTGGCCAGAATTCAGGAAGAAAACAACAACTTAGAAAGATAGCAGGTGTTGCACATCGATAAGACAAGCTGCAGTCCATTCATATATTGGGCAGGATGAATTATGGGAAGATGTATACTAGACAGGACACATCCATTAATGCATTCTCTTTTCTAATGTCTACAACAACGGACACAGTGGGATACACAGAAACAGAAACACTCGCCATGCCAAATGACTTACTAGAAACTGTCCACTCCAAACCAAACAAACCGCCTTTCCTATCTATTCTCAGAACATAAGACAAAACAACAAACCCACACCCACTCCCACAAAGGCACCTCCTTCCCCCAAGTAGGTCTGTGACTATCCGGAGTGTCCTCTGACTGGTGGGCCATACTATGTTCCCCCGAAATGGCCTGTCTTCTCTCAGATCTTGTTTCCTTGACCAACTCTGTGAAGATGTCAGGAAAAAGTGGTTAGCCACTACCTGTTTTCTCAGGAAAGGTCCATCTTCAGAGCTCTCCTGGCATTTGGCCATCCTCACATCATTAGGTACCAAGAAAACTGACTCTGTCCTTGGTAAATCCAAACAAGTGAGCCCACTGGGACTGGGACTGCGACTGCCTCTGGGTGCCTGGCTTCTTGGATACCAAGTTCAGAGAGTTCCATCACCAAGGAAATGAGGTATGTCACATTCTTTGTAACTGAATGAGGTCACTGCCTTGGCAACCACTTTGTCCTAACAGTTGCTTCCAAGGGTAACATAAGTTGGAGGTGGCCCCTACTTCCTGTGACACTTTCATAAGGTAGAATGTATATCACCATAGGCACCCGGGAACAGCTCTCCACTCAGCCCTGGTTTGGTCCATCTTCTGTACAATAAGAAGAGAGAGAGGCAGATTCAGACACATCCCTTCATCCTGACCAGGTTGTTTGCCATGGAAGATGACTTTTGCTCTCTCAGGTGCTTCATACCTGCCTACAACTTCTCCAGGTATCATTTGTGCATGGACATTTGAGGTTCTCATCAGGTTGAAGGTCCCCAACTTTCATGTATTGTAAGAACCACTCTGTCTCTGCTCTTCTGTAAAATGATTGAGGGAACAGTGTATAGTTGGGGTTAAAAACAGGTTTGATTTGGATTACGAGTGATTTTGTGTGATGAATAATGGTATTGGGAACCTGCAATATTTACAAGAATATAGAGGTGAAATATAAGTAGGAAAAGAGAAATCTAGGTATGATTTGAAGCCCAGAAGGGTTTTGCCCTTGATTGGGATACTTAGCTTTGAATGATGTTCTGCAAAGATGCCTCAGATAATTCGATATACAATGGCATAGGACCTTGTACATTGGATGATTGAATTTAGAAGAGAACATCCAGTCAAAAAGGGATATTCAGTAGGATTAGGAAGATAGTCGGTAGGTTTAGGAAGAAGAGTGAGTATAGGATTTGGACCAAAAGTTCTTTAGCAATAGACTTTCGGTTGCTGAGTGAATGTAAATGTCAGCACATATGAAGAGTCAGTCACTATGTTGAACTGGGGAAAATATGTAGAAAAGCAGATATCAATAGAAACATTATGAAATCAGGCAAAGTATAAAGTGAGTGATAGAATTAGACATTTTCAACAGGGTTGAGTTTGAATTTATTAATTAGGAAAAAAACAAATATGTAGTCACCAATAGGATTGACAATTGACAGCATTAGGCAACCTGGACATGGATGTTTTTAGAAATCCATGTTCACTTTCCATTTAGGCTTTGGTACAATCATAAGTGTGACCTTTCCATTTTTTGTCCAGAATATTACTGTGATAATGAGGTGACATGCGTATTTATTTCACCATTTCTGGGAGCAATATATTGAAGATGTAAAATGAGAATCGGGGGTACAAAGAGGTGTACCCTGTTTCTAGGAACATAGAGAAAAAGCATGAATAGACCATACTGTGAATAAATAATATAACTTTTTTGAACTTTAAATAATGAATTGAACTGATATCTGAAAAATTAAAGGAAATTGTATATTGATATACAATCATTCATTCCAACCAGGTATATATGTAATGGAAATATTTGTGTTTAGGTTTATCATGAAGAGTGTGTGAGTTTTGCTTCAAATGATTATGGAAATTCAAAATAATGTGTTTGGAAAGAAGTCTCATGAAAAGACCATTCAACAAACCCTGACAATACATGTGTTCTGAAGCAAGAAGTGGTTAAAGTTGAAACAAATGCTTATTAATTTGTGAACTTGTGGATGAAATGTATATCCCGTGATGTGCAAAAACTGAAGAAACAATAATGTACCAGTGTCGAATACAAATGAATGACAAATTACATATCATGTCCCATAGGAGTCTACTTGCATTGATGTTAGACTGGGTCAGTTACTGTAGAATAATTAGGATTTGTATGCACCATTCACTGAAGTTAGTTTTCAGTACTAGGAAACAAATATGTATTTCAGGTGGATGAATATTTCTGATTATAATCTTGTGAAAAGTGGATTATAAATCCACATACATGAACATGAATGAATTTAGAGAGTGTATATTAGACACATATATTTCATATTTTGAAAAATTTGAAGAGTATATCTATATCTATATCTATATCTATATCTGTATATACACACACACACACACAACACTCACAGACATTAAAAAGTACCAATATAAATGTCAATCGAAATTCATCAGTAAATATGTATCATCCACAAATGCAAAAATATTTATTTTACTGAACATGAGTTAATGTATAATGTTGTTCTACTAGGACGCTCTCGTATAGGTTGAATTTTCATTTCCAACAGCATTTAGGAGGAGTGAACACTTCTCACAATTTGTATCTGCCAAGAGAGCCACCTCACAAAAATGTACGTGTGATACCTGGTAGGATTCTATATATGCATATAAATATACATGTGTGAATAGGCTACAGAAAAGGGAAACAAGAATTCACATATTTGTTAAGATTAAAAACACATGGAGAATATTTCAAATAAAATTTGACTAGATTTATAACTCCTACCTTATATAATGCAAATGTCAAGTCCAATTATACAACATGTCTCCTCTGAAGTGCTTGTATTTCCATTGTGTTGGGTTAATTTTCTCCATTATATTAGGATGAATAGTCTGAGTCTACTAGGTATGGGTTAGTGTCAGGGATTCAGTATTTTGAATGGAAAATTGGAAAATGAATCCAATGTGTATGTAAATATATGCTGCACAAATATCCTCCCGCTCTCATCCAGAACAATGCCTTGACATTACCTTCACCCCAAGTAAGACACAATTAGAGGAGAAGAGTTACAAAATCAGTGAATACATATCTGGAATGGAAAATGCTCAGGAGTTCACAACCTTGGAGGTGGTAGAGGAGTTTCCAAAACTAAGGGACAGGGTAAACACTCCACAAACATGGAGCTCTGCTGGCCTAAAAACTTTTTGAGAAACTGCCTCTGAGCTTCCACACTTGAAACATATGTTGTTTTCAGGAGATTTGGCTTCCTCTGTAGTGAGACCATCAAAGCTGGGTCTGCATCTATGTGACCTGGAGCACATGGTTTCTTATTTTCCAATGAACAAGATGAAGCAGTGCTGAATCCTCTCTTTGTAGGTAAACTGAGGCCACTGGGGACTAAGTGTTTCCCCGTGTGGACTGTGAAGCCATTTGGTCCTCTTCCACTTTTTGTGGTGTTTTTGCTGCTGCACTGTGAGTTTGGTATTTGTTTCACGAAATACTAGGAGCTAAACTGGGACACAGTGCTGGAGGGAGTTCTGTCACGTGTGGTGGGTCAGGGTCTGCAAGAGAATTCACCAACTAGGCTCCTATCTCTCACAGCTTGCCCCATTGCCCCCTTGTCCATATCAACCTGATTCTTAATTTTCCTCTGAAAACTCTCCATATAACAAGATGCCTTTACATATAAGGTTCTGCTGGCTGCACCATTTAAGTTACCAGCCATTTGGAATTCAGTGGTAGATCCACATGGCCCTACCACGGATGTTTTATCAAACACCTCCCCACCACTGCTCTAGACCCACTACTCAGCAGGCTCCAACTTACTGGCATCTCTGTTCTACACCATTTTCATGAAATTCAGTAAATCAAGGCACTGTCTGGTATACTCATGATGAGCAACAGGATATCCAATGTTTCTCCAGTGCCACCTGGTCATAGGAATTTCAAAAATTTCATGGTATTTATCTAGCCATTTTTGAAGCATGAAGTTGGAGGCACTGTGGGTTTCAGTTCATTCAGCAAACATTAAATGGTGAGGAAGCTCATTTCAATGAAATCTCTGGAGAACTCTCACAGGCACGGCTTCCCAAAGAGTGGACAAAAGGTCACATTAGGCCAGGCCCATTGAGGTCTACAATGTGAGGTCCATGTGTGTTTTGACTCTCAACTATGGCTGCCATTTCTTTAAGAATAAAATCATGTGATATCCTTGCTGAGAATCCCAGGCCTCTGTGGAAATCCACCCGGGGCCTAGGACTCAGTTTCCAAGAGCGACTTTCATGCGTGGCCTCTTAAAATCCCAACAAAATTCATGGCAATGCTTCTCTGAGTTCAGTTCCAAAACCCAGTCTCTAAGGGGAATCACACCAGAGTTCAAGCCCACGTGGACCCAGTCATTTTTTCCAATGCAACACAAATGACCAAAATTAAAACCAAAACACTCCCACATGGCCCTCATCATATTCCATATAGTCAATCATCTTAACCTCTGGCTGGAGGTTTCCATGAGGGGCGCAGCCCAAGACAGTGTCCAAAATCAGCTCGTTTGCCCCTCATTTGCCTAAAGTCAGGGTAGCCTGGACACCGTTTCTGTGAACCAGGAGTGAACAAATAAGCCTGCCGTTAATACTTCTGTGTTTCTCCAATTTGAGGCCTACTGATTTTAGGTATCGATTCTTTAGGTGATTTAGAGTCATGCGAAAACACAAGCACCTCTGCAGGGCTTTGAAGAACTCATTTGACCCAAAGAATCCCTATTGTCATTTGATGGAGTGCAGGAACCTAACAGAGGAAGGCAAGAGACTTCATCCACAATGAATGATATTTTTTTGCCATTTTGGTTTTGGAAGCTCACATGGGATCATTCTTAAGATCCATCAGGCGCTGAGAATCTAAGTCACAGCCACACACAGGTCCAAGAGGATGATAAAGAGCCACAGGTGAGGCCCATTCATTTCCATTTGAAAACTGTTTTCTTCAGGCTTCACAAAGGGGTGGCCTGAGGCAAAGACCTTCCTGACATTCAGTGCAACACAACAATAAGTAAGCAAAAGGCCCAAAGCAGGGTTTCTGCACTGAGACTTTCCTGGTCACACTGATATCTGAGTTTTCTGAGATGCTCGCCATTTTCTTCAGCTATCCAGTACATGGCCATGTCACAGAGCTTGGAGGTGGTACATATTTTGGACACAAATCCATGAGCCTATTCTGGAGAGTGGCCAGAATTCAGGAAGAAAACAACAACTTAGAAAGATAGCAGGTGTTGCACATCGATAAGACAAGCTGCAGTCCATTCATATATTGGGCAGGATGAATTATGGGAAGATGTATACTAGACAGGACACATCCATTAATGCATTCTCTTTTCTAATGTCTACAACAACAGACACAGTGGGATACACAGAAACAGAAACACTCGCCATGCCAAATGACTTACTAGAAACTGTCCACTCCAAACCAAACAAACCGCCTTTCCTATCTATTCTCAGAACATGAGACAAAACAACAAACCCACACCCACTCCCACAAAGGCACCTCCTTACCCCAAGTACGTCTGTGACTATGCGGAGTGTCGTCTGACTGGTGGGCCATACTATGTTCCCCCGAAATGGCCTGTCTTCTCTCAGATCTTGTTTCCTTGACCCACTCTGTGAAGATGTCAGGAAAAAGTGGTTAGCCACTACCTGTTTTCTCAGGAAAGGTCCATCTTCAGAGCTCTCCTGGCATTTGGCCATCCTCACATCATTAGGTACCAAGAAAACTGACTCTGTCCTTGGTAAATCCAAACAAGTGAGCACACTGGGACTGGGACTGCGACTGAATCTGGGTGCCTGGCTTCTTGGATACCAAGTTCAGAGAGTTTCATCACCAAGGAAATGAGGTATGTCACATTCTTTGGAACTGAATGAGGTGACTGCCTTGGCAAGCACTTTGTCCTAACAGTTGCTTCCAAGGGTAACATAAGATGGAGGTTGCCCCTACTTCCTGTGACACTTTCATAAGGTAGAATGTATATCACCATTGGCACCCGGGAACAGCTCTCCACTCAGCCCTGGTTTGGTCCATCTTCTGTACAACAAGAAGAGAGAGAGGCAGATTCAGACACATCCCTTCATCCTGACCAGGTTTTTTGCCATGGAAGATGACTTTTGCTCTCTCAGGTGCTTCATACCTGCCTACAACTTCTCCAGGTATCATTTGAGGTTCTCATCAGGTTGAAGGTCCCCAACTTTCCTGTATTGTAAGAACCACTCTGTCCCTGCTCTTCTGTAAAATGATTGAGGGAACAGTGTATACTTGGGGTTAAAAACAGGTTTGATTTGGGTTACGAGTGATTCTGTGTGATGAATAATGGTATTGGGAACCTACAATATTTACAAGAATATAGAGGTGAAATGTAAGTAGGAAAACAGAAATCTAGGTATGATTTGAAGCCCAGAAGGGTTTTGCCCTTGATTGGGATACTTAGCTTTGAATTATGTTCTGCAAAGATGCCTCAGATAATTCGATATTCAATGACATAGGACCTTGTACATTGGATGATTGAATTTAGAAGAGAACATCCAGTCAAAAAGGGGTATTCAGTAGGATTAGGAAGATAGTCGGTAGGTTTAGGAAGAAGAGTGAGTATAGGATTTGGACCAAAAGTTCTTTAGCAATAGACTTTCGGTTGTAGAGTGAATGTAAATGTCAGCACATATGAAGAGTCAGTCACTATGTTGAACTGGGGAAAATATGTAGAAAAGCAGATATCAATAGAAACATTACGAAATCAGCCAAAGTATAAAGTGAGTGATAGAATTAGATATTTTCAACAGGGTTGAGTTTGAATATATAAATTAGGAAAAAAACAAATATGTAGTCACCAATAGGATTGACAATTGACAGCATTAGGCAACCTGGACATGGATGTTTTTAGAAATCCATGTTCACTTTCCATTTAGGCTTTGGTACAATCATAAGTGTGACCTTTCCATTTTTTGTCCAGAATATTACTGTGATAATGAGGTGACATGCGTATTTCTTTCACCATTTCTGGGAGCAATATATTGAAGATGTAAAATGAGAATCAGGGGTACAAAGAGGTGTACCCTGTTTCTAGGAACATAGAGAAAAAGCATGAATAGACCATACTGTGAATAAATAATATAACTTTTTTGAACTTTAAATAATGAATTGAACTGATATCTGAAAAATTAAGGGAAATCGTATATTGATATACAATCATTCATTCCAACCAGGTATATATGTAATGGAAATATTTGTGTTTTGGTTTATCATGAAGAGTGTGTGAGTTTTGCTTCAAAATGATTATGGAAATTCAAAATAATGTGTTTGGAAAGAAGTCTCATGAAAAGACCAGTCAAGAAACCCTGACAATACATGTATTCTGAAGCAAGAAGTGGTGAAAGTTGAAACAAATGCTTATTAATTTGTGAACTTGTGGATGAAATGTATATCCTGTGATGTGCAAAAACTGAAGAAACAATAATGTACCAGTGTCGAATACAAATGAATGACAAATTACATATCATGTCCCATAGGAGTCTACTTGCATTGTTGTTAGACTGGGTCAGTTACTGTAGAATAATTAGGATTTGTATGCACCATTCACTGAAGTTAGTTTTCAGTACTAGGAAACAAATATGTATTTCAGGTTGATGAATATTTCTGATTATAATCTTGTGAAAAGTGGATTATAAATCCACATACATGAACATGAATGAATTTAGAGAGTGTATATTAGACGCATATATTTCATATTTTGAAAAATTTGGAGAGTATATCTATATCTATATCTATGCACACACACACACACACACACACACACAACTCACAGACATTAAAAATACCAATATAAATGCCAATCGAAATTCATCAGTAAATATGTATCATCCACAAATGCAAAAATATTTATTTTACTGAGCATGAGTTAATGTATAATGTTGTTCTACTAGGACGCTCTCCTATAGGTTGAATTTTCATTTCCAACAGCATTTAGGAGGAGTGAACTCTTCTCACAATTTGTATCTGCCAAGAGAGCCACCTCCCAAAAATGTACGTGTGATACCTGGTAGGATTCTATATATGCATATAAATATACATGTGTGAATAGGCTACAGAAAAGGGAAACAAGAAATCACATATTTGTTAAGTTTAAAAACACATGGAGAATATTTCAATTAAAATTTGACTAGATTTATAACTCCTACCTTATATAATGCAAATGTCAAGTCCAACTATACAACATGTCTCCTCTGAAGTACTTGTATTTCTAATGTGTTGGGTTAATTTTCTCCATTATATTAGGATGAATAGTCTGAGTCTACTAGGTATGGGTTAGTGTCAGGGATTCAGTATTTCGAATGGAAAATTGGAAAATGAATCCAATGTGTATGTAAATATATTCTGCACAAATATCCTCCCGCTCTCATCCAGAACAATGCCTTGACATTACCTTCACCCCAAGTAAGACACAATTAGAGGAGAAGAGTTACAAAATCAGTGAATACATATCTGAAATGGAAAATGCTCAGGAGTTCACAACCTTGGAGGTGGTAGAGGAGTTTCCAAAACTAAGGGACAGGGTAAACCCTCCACAAACATGGAGCTCTGCTGGCCTAAAAACTTTTTGAGAAACTGCCTCTGAGCTTCCACACTTGAAATATATGTTGTTTTCAGGAGATTTGGCTTCCTCTGTAGTGAGACCATCAAAGCTGGGTCTGCATCTATGTGACCTGGAGGACACGGTTTCTTATTTTCCAATGAACAAGATGAAGCAGTGCTGAATCCTCTCTTTGTAGGTAAACTGAGGCCACTGGGGACTAAGTGTCTCCCGTGTGGACTGTGAAGCCATTTGGTTCTCCTCCACTTTTTGTGGTGTTTTTGCTGCTGCACTGTGAGTTTGAAATTTGTTTCACGAAATACTAGGAGCTAAACTGGGACACAGTGCTGGAGGGAGTTCTGTCACGTGTGGTGGGTCAGGGTCTGCAAGAGAATGCACCAACTAGGCTCCTATCTCTCACAGCTTGCCCTATTGCCCCCTTGTCCATATCAACCTGATTCTTAATTTTCCTCTGAAAACTCTCCATATAACAAGATGCCTTTACATATAAGGGTCTGCTGGCTGCACCATGTCAGTTACAAGCCATTTGGAATCCAATGGTAGATCCACATGGCCCTACCACGGATGTTTTATCAAACACCTCCCCACCACTGCTCTAGACCCACTACTCAGCAGGCTCCAACTTACTGGCATCTCTGTTCTACACCATTTTCATGAAACTCAGTAAGTCAAGGCACTGTCTGGTATACTCATGATCAGCAACAGGACATCCAATGTTTCTCCAGTGCCACCTGGTCATAGGAATTTCAAAAATTTCATGGTATTTATCTAGCCATTTTTCAAGCATGAAGTTGGAGGCACTGTGATTTCAGTTCATTCAGCAAACATTAAATGGTGAGGAAGCTCATTTCAATGAAATCTCTGGAGAACTCTCACAGGCACGGCTTCCCAAAGAGTGGACAAAAGGTCACATTACGCCAGGCCCATTGAGGTCTACAATGTGAGGTCCATGTGTGTTTTGACTCTCAACTATGGCTGCCATTTCTTTAAGAATAAAATCATGTGATATCCTTGCTGAGATTCCCAGGCCTCTGTGGAAATCCACCCGGGGCCTAGGTCTCAGTTTCCAAAAGCGACTTTCATGCGTGGCCTCTTAAAATCCCAAAAAATTCATGGCAATGCTTCTCTGAGTTCAGTTCCAAAACCCAGTCTCTAAGGGGAATCACACCAGAGTTCAAGCCCACGTGGACCCAGTCATTTTTTCCAATGACACACAAATGACCAAAATTAAAACCAAAACACTCCCACTTGGCCCTCATCTTATTCCATATAGTCAATCATCTTAACCTCTGGCTGGAGGTTTCCATGAGGGGCACAGCCCAAGACAGTGTCCAAAATCAGCTCGTTTGCCCCTCATTTGCCTACAGTCAGGGTAGCCTGGACACCGTTTCTGTGAACCAGGAGTGAACAAATAAGCCTGCCGTTAATACTTCTGTGTTTCTCCAATTTGAGGCCTACTGATTTTAGGTATCAATTCTTTAGGTGATTTAAAGTCATGCGAAAACACAAGCACCTCTGCAGGGCTTTGAAGAACTCATTTGACCCAAAGAATCCCTATTGTCATTTGATGGAGTGCAGGAACCTAACAGAGGAAGGCAAGAGACTTCATCCACAATGAATGAATTTTTTTGGGATTTTGGTTTTGGGAGCTCACATGGGATCATTCTTAAGAACCATCAGGTGCTGAATCTAAGTCACAGCCACACACAGGCCCAAGAGGCTGATAAAGACACATCCCTTTCCAAAGCAATTAAGCAAAGAGCCACAGGTGAGGCCCATTCATTTCCATTTGAAAACTGTTTTCTTCAGGCTTCACAAAGGGGTGCCCTGAGGCAAAGACCTTCCTGACATTCAGTGCAACACAACAATAAGTAAGCAAAAGGCCCAAAGCAGGGTTTCTGCACTGAGACTTTCTTGGTCACACTGATATCTGAGTTTTCTGAGATGCTCGCCATTCTCTTCAGCTATCCAGTACATGGCCATGTCACAGAGCTTGGAGGTGGTACATATTTTGGACACAAATCCATGAGCCTATTCTGGAGAGTGGCCAGAATTCAGGAAGAAAACAACAACTTAGAAAGATAGCAGGTGTTGCACATGGATAAGACAAGCTGCAGTCCATTCATATATTGGGCAGGATGAATTATGGGATGATTTATACTAGACAGGACACATCCATTAATGCATTCTCTTTTCTAATGTCTACAACAACGGACACAGTGGGATACACAGAAACAGAAACACTCGCCGTGTCAAATGACTTACTAGAAACTGTCCACTCCAAACCAAACAAACCGCCTTTCCTATCTATTCTCAGAACATGAGACAAAACAACAAACCCACACCCACTCCCACAAAGGCACCTCCTTCCCCCAAGTAGGTCTGTGACTATCCGGAGTGTCCTCTGACTGGTGGGCCATACTATGTTCCCCCGAAATGGCCTGTCTTCTCTCAGATCTTGTTTCCTTGACCAACTCTGTGAAGATGTCAGGAAAAAGTGGTTAGCCACTATCTGTTTTCTCAGGAAAGGTCCATCTTCAGAGCTCTCCTGGCATTTGGCCATCCTCACATCATTAGGTACCAAGAAAACTGACTCTGTCCTTGGTAAATCCAAAGAAGTGAGCCCACTGGGACTGGGACTGCGACTGCCTCTGCGTGCCTGGCTTCTTGGATACCAAGTTCAGAGAGTTTCATTACCAAGGAAATGAGGTATGTCACATTCTTTGGAACTGAATGAGGTCACTGCCTTGGCAACCACTTTGTCCTAACAGTTGCTTCAAAGGGTAACATAAGATGGAGGTTGCCCCTACTTCCTGTGACACTTTCATAAGGTAGAATGTATATCAACCATTGGCACCCGGGAACAGCTCTCCACTCAGGCCTGGTTTGGTCCATCTTCTCTACAAGAAGAAGAGAGAGATTCAGATTCAGACACATCCCTTCATCCTGACCAGGTTGTTTGCCATGAAAGATGACTTTTGCTCTCTCAGGTGCTTCATACCTGCCTTCAACTTCTCCAGGTATCATTTGTGCATGGACATTTGAGGTTCTCATCAGGTGGAAGGTCCCCAACTTTCCTGTATTGTAAGAATCACTCTGTCCCTGCTCTTCTGTAAAATGATTGAGGGAACAGTGTATACTTGGGGTTAAAAACAGGTTTGATTTGGGTTACGAGTGATTCTGTGTGATGAATAATGGTATTGGGAACCTACAATATTTACAAGAATATAGAGGTGAAATGTAAGTAGGAAAACAGAAATCTAGGTATGATTTGAAGCCCAGAAGGGTTTTGCCCTTGATTGGGATACTTAGCTTTGAATTATGTTCTGCAAAGATGCCTCAGATAATTCGATATTCAATGACATAGGACCTTGTACATTGGATGATTGAATTTAGAAGAGAACATCCAGTCAAAAAGGGGTATTCAGTAGGATTAGGAAGATAGTCGGTAGGTTTAGGAAGAACAGTGAGTATAGGATTTGGACCAAAAGTTCTTTAGCAATAGACTTTCGGTTGTAGAGTGAATGTAAATGTCAGCACATATGAAGAGTCAGTCACTATGTTGAACTGGGGAAAATATGTAGAAAAGCAGATATCAATAGAAACATTACGAAATCAGGCAAAGTATAAAGTGAGTGATAGAATTAGATATTTTCAACAGGGTTGAGTTTGAATATATAAATTAGGAAAAAAACAAATATGTAGTCACCAATAGGATTGACAATTGACAGCATTAGGCAACCTGGACATGGATGTTTTTAGAAATCCATGTTCACTTTCCATTTAGGCTTTGGTACAATCATAAGTGTGACCTTTCCATTTTTTGTCCAGAATATTACTGTGATAATGAGGTGACATGAGTATTTCTTTCACCATTTCTGGGAGCAATATATTGAAGATGTAAAATGAGAATCGGGGTACAAAGAGGTGTACCCTGTTTCTAGGAACATAGAGAAAAATCATGAATAGACCATACTTGAATAAATAATATAACTTTTTTGAACTTTAAATAATGAATTGAACTGATATCTAAAAATTAAAGGAAATCGTATATTGATATACAATCATTCATTCCAACCAGGTATATATGTAATGGAAATATTAGTGTTTTGGTTTATCATGAAGAGTGTGTGAGTTTTGCTTCAAAATGATTATCAAAATTGAAAATAATGTGTTTGGAAAAAAGTCTCATGAAAAGACCAGTCAAGAAACCCTGACAATACATGTGTTCTGAAGCAAGATGATTAAAGTTGAAACAAATGCTTATTAATTTGTGAACTTGTGGATGAAATGGATATCCTGTGATGTGCAAAAACTGAAGAAACAATAATGTACCAGTGTCGAATACAAATGAATGACAAATTACATATCATGTCCCATAGGAGTCTACTTGCATTGATGTTAGACTGGGTCAGTTACTGTAGAATAATTTGGATTTGTATGCACCATTCACTGAAGTTAGTTTTCAGTACTAGGAAACAAATATGTATTTCAGGTGGATGAATATTTCTGATTATAATCTTGTGAAAAGTGGATTATAAATCCACATACATGAACATGAATAAATTTAGAGAGTGTATATTAGACACACATATTTCATATTTTGAAAAATTTGGAGAGTATATCTATATCTATATCTACAGACACAAACACACACACACACACACACACACACACACACACACACACACACACAACACTCACAGACATTAAAAAGTACCAATAAAAATGCCAATCGAAATTCATCAGTAAATATGTATCATCCACAAATGCAAAAGTATTTATTTTACTGAACATGAGTTAATGTATAATGTTGTTCTACTAGGACGCTCTCCTATAGGTTGAATTTTCATTTCCAACAGCATTTAGGAGGAGTGAACTCTTCTCACAATTTGTATCTGCCAAGACAGCCATCTCACAAAAATGTACGTGTGATACCTGGTAGGATTCTATATATGCATATAAATATACATGTTTGAATAGGCTACAGAAAAGGGAAACAAGAATTCACATATTTGTTAAGTTTAAAAACACATGGAGAATATTTCAATTAAAATTTGACTAGATTTATAACTCCTACCTTATATAATGCAAATGTCAAGTCCAACTATACAACATGTCTCTGGAGAACCTTTGGATGTCCTGTTGTTTATCATGAGTATACTAGACAGTGCCTTGATTGACTGTGTTTCATGAAAATGATCTAGAACAGACATGCCAGTAAGTTGGTGCCTGCTGAGTAGTGTGCCTAGAAGAGTGGTGTGTATGTGTGTCATAATACATCTCTGATGTGGCCATATGGATTTGCCATTGGCTTCCAAATGGCTTGTGACAGACATGGTGAGGCCAGCAGACACTAATATGTAACGGCGTCTTGTTATATGGAGAGGTTTCATGGCAATGTTAAGAATCAGGTTGCAATAGACAAGGGAAAAAGCTATGTGGGATAGAAGCCTGGTTGGTGCATTCTCCTGCAGACCCTGACCCACCACATGTGGCAGAACTCCATCCAGCACTGTGTCCCTTTTGAACTCCTTGTATTTCGTGAAGCAAATACCAAACTCCCAATGCAGGAGAAAGAAAAACCATGAAAAAGTGGAGGATGACCAAATGGCTTCACAGCCCAGATGGGGAGAGACTTAGCACGCACTGGTCACATTTTACTTAAAAGAGAGAATTCACCACTGCTGCCTCATGTTCATTAGAAAATAAGAAACCATGTCCTCCAGGTCACATAGAATCAGACCCAGCTTTGATGGTCTCACGACAAAGGAAGCTAAAGCTCCTGAAAACAACATATATTTCAAGTGCTCAACCTCAGAGGCAGTTTATCAAGAAGTCCTTTAGGCCAGCAGAGCTCCATGTTTGTGGAGTTTTTAACCTGTCCCTTACTTATGGAAACTTCTCTACTACATCCAAGGTTGTGAACTCATGAGCATTTTCCATTCCAGTTATATATTCACAGATTTTATAACTCTTCTCCACTAATTGTGTCTTACTTGGGGCGAAGGTAATGTCAAGGCATTGTTCTGGATGAGAGAGGGAAAATATTTTGTGTAGCACATATTTGATAGACATTGGATTCTTTTTCCTATTTTCCATTCAAAATACTGAATCCCTGACACTAACACATACCCTACTAGACTCTGACTACTAATCCTAATATGATGGAGAAAAATAACCCAAATAGAACAGAAATACAAGCAGGTCAGAGGAGGCATGGTGTATTTTTGAACTTTTCTTTTGCATAATAAATGGTAGGTGTTATAAATCTAGTGAATTTTTATTTGGAATAGTTTTTCATGTGTTTTTAAAATTAACAAATATGTGAATCCCTGCCTCCCTTTCTCTGTAGCCTATACAGCACATGTATTTTTGTATGTACATATAGAATCCTACCTGGTATCACACGTACATTTTTGTGAGGTTGCTGACTCGGCAGATATAAATTGTGTGAAGAGACTACCCCTCTTAAACGCTGTTGGAACTAAAAATTCAACCTATGGGTGAGCTTCCTAGTACAACAACATTATACATAATTCCATGTTCAGTAAAGTATATATTTTTGCATCAGTAGATGTTATATATTTCATTATAAATTTCATTTGGCATATATTGCTACTTTTTTATGTTTCTCTCTGTGTTTTTTTGGTATATATATATATATATATATATATATATATATATATATATATACTCTCCTGATTTATCAAAACATGAAATATATGTGTCTTATATACACTCTCTACATTCATACATTCATTCATGTTCATGCATGAGGAAATATAATCAACTTTTCTCAAGATTATTATTGGAAATATTCATCCACCTGAAATACATATTTGTTTCCTTGTACTGACAACTCACTTCTGTGAATGGTGCATACAAATCCTAATAATTCTACAGTATCTGACCCAGTTTAACATCAATGCAAGTAGATTCCTATGGGACATGATGTGTATTTTGATGTTCATTTATATTCAACACTGCTACATTAATATTTCTGCAGTTTTTGCACATCATAGGATATATATTTCATCCACAAGTTCACAACTTTATAGGTATTTTTTCAGTTTTAATAATTTCCTGTTTCAGAACACATGTATTCCTCCCGGTTTCTTGACTGGTCTTTTCATGAGACTTCTCTGCAAACACATTTTTTTTTTAAATTTCATAATCAGTTTTGAAGCAAAACTCACACACTTTTCATGATAAACCATAAATCTAATATCACCATTAGAAGCATAACTGTTTGGAATGGATGATTGTATATCAATATTAGGTTTCCTGTATATTTTCAGAAATCAATTCAATCCATTATTTAAAGTTCGAACCAGTTATATTATTTATTCACAGTATGGTCTATTCATGCATTATCTCCATATTCATAGGCACAAGGTACACCTATTTGTACCCCCAATTAATTTATATGTCTTCAAAATATTGCTTTCCTACATATTTTACCCAGTTCATCATTGTGACTGACTCTTCACATGTGCTGACATTTACATTCACTCTCTACCTGAAACCCTATTGCTAAAGAACTTTTGGTCCAAATCCTATACTCACTCTTTTATCTAAACCTACCGACTATTTTCCTAATCCTACTGAATATCCCTTTTTGACTGGATGTTCTCTTCCACATTCAATCATCCAAATTAGAAGGTCCTATGCCATAGTATATTGATTTAACTGAGACAACTGTGCAGGACATAAATCAATGCTAAGTATCCCAATCAAGGGCCCAATTCCCTTCTGGGCTTCAAAACTTACCTAGATTTCTGTTTTCATACTTACATTTCACCTATATATTCTTATAAATATCGCAGGTTCCTAATACATATATTCATTCCAGAGAATGATTCCTAACCCAAATTGAACATGTTATTAACCCTAACCATACACTTTTCCCTCAATCTAATTTTACAGAAGAGCAGGGACAGAGTTGGTCTTACAATACAGGAATATAGGCGATCTTCCAGCTGCTGAAAACCTAAAAGGTCCATGGTGAAATGATCCTTGGAGAAGATGTAGGCAGCTATGAAGGACATGAGAGAGCAAAAGTCATCTTCCATGGCAAACAACCTGGTCAGGTTGATGGGATGTGTCTGAATTAGCCTCTCTCTTCCTAATGTAGAGAAGATGGACCAAACCATGCCTGTGTGGAGAGCTGTTCCCCGGTGCCTATGGTTGATATACCATTCTAACATATGAATGAGTCACAGCAAGTAGAGGCAGCCTCCATCTTTTGGGAACCATGTAAGCAACTGTTAAAACAAAGTGGTTTCCAAGGCAGTGACTTCATTCAGATCTTGAAGAAAGTGACATCACCTTACAGTTTTGGTAATGAAAGTCTGTGATCTTGGGATCCAGGAAACCAGGCACAAAGAGTCAAACCCACTCCATGTCCCAGTGGGCTAACTTGTTTGGATTTAACAAGACAGAGTCACTCTTTCTTTCTACCTACTGATGTGAGGACAGCCAAATGCCTGGAAACAATGAAGACTGGCCTTTCCAGAGAAAGCAGGTAGTTTCTCACCATGGGCTCCTGACAACTTCACAGAGTTGGCCAAAGAGACCAGATTGGAGACAGGACACGCCATTTTGGGGGAACATAGTATGGCCCACAAGTCAGAGGACACTCCGGATAGTCACAGACCTACTTGGGGAAAGGAGGTGACTTTTTGGGTGTGAGTGTGAGTTTGTGGTTTTGTCTCATGTTCTGAGAATACTTAGGAAAGCTGGTTTGTTTGTTTTGGAGTGGACTGTGTCTAGTAAGTCCTTTGACAAGGTGAGTGTTTCTGTGTCTATATATCATACTGTGTCCGTGATTGTAGACATTAGAAAAGAGAATGCATCAATGGATGTGTCCTGTCTACGAGAAAGCTTCAAAGCATTCATCCTGTGCAATTTATGAATGGACTGCAGGTTGCCATATGGATGGGCAACTCCTGCCATCTTTCTAAATTCCTGTTTTCTTCCTGAATTCTGGACACTCTCCAGAATACGCTCATGATTTTGTGTCCAAGATATGTACCACCTCCATCTCTGTGACATGGCCATGTACTGGATAGCTGATGGGAATGGCGAGTATCTCAGAAAACTCAGATATCAGTATGCCCAAGAAAGTCTCAGTGGAGAAACCCTGCTTTGGGCCTTTTGCTTACCTATTCTGTTGCCCTGAATGTCAGGAAGGTCTTTGCCTCTGGCCACACTTTGTGAAGCCTGCAGAAAATAGTTTTCAAATGGAAAAGAATGGTCATTACCTGTGCCTCTTTGCTTAATTGCTTTGGAAATGGATGTTTCTGAATCAGCCTCTCAGCCCTATGTGAGGCTGTGGCTTAGATTCACAGAACAAGATGGATCTAAAGAAAAATCCCATGTGTGCATCCCAAACCAAAATGGACAAAAGAGCTGTCAGAGTGGTTATTACAATACAGGAAAGTTGGGGACCTTCCACCTGATGAGAACCTCAAATGTCCATGCACAAATGATACCTGGAGAAGTTGTAGGCAGGTATGAAGCACCTGAGAGAGCAAAAGTTATCTTCCATGGCAAACAACCTGGTCAGGATGAAGGGATGTGTCTGAATCTGAATCTCTCTCTTCTTATTGTAGAGAAGATGGACCAAACCAGGCCTGAGTGGAGAGCTGTTCCCGGGTGCCAATGGTTGATATACATTCTACCTTATGAAAGTGTCACAGGAAGTAGGGGCAACCTCCATCTTATGTTACCCTTGGAAGCAACTGTTAGGACAAAGTGGTTGCCAAGGCAGTGACCTCATTCAGTTCCAAAGAATGTGACATACCTCATTTCCTTGGTGCTGGAACTCTCTGAACTTGGTATCCAAGAAGCCAGGCACCCAGAGGCAGTCCCAGTCCCAGTCCCAGTGGGCTCACTTGTTTGGATTTACCAAGGACAGAGTCAGTTTTCTTGGTACCTAATGATGTGAGGATGGCCAAATGCCAGGAGAGCTCTGAAGATGGACCTTTCCTGAGAAAACAGGTAGTTGCTAACCACTTTTTCCTGACATCTTCACAGAGTTGGTCAAGGAAAGAAGGTCTGAGAGAAGACAGGCCATTTCGGGGGAACATAGTATGGCCCACCAGTCAGAGGACACTGCGGATAGTCACAGACCTACTTGAGGGAAGGAGGTGCCTTTGTGGGAGTGGGTGTGGGTTTGTTGTTTTGTCTCATGTTCTGAGAATAGATAGGAAAGGCGGTTTGTTTGGTTTGGAGTGGACAGTTTCTAGTAAGTCATTTGCACGGCGAGTGTTTCTGTTTCTGTGTATCCCACTGTGTCTGTTGTTGTAGACATTAGAAAAGAGAATGCATTAATGGATGTGTCCTGTCTAGTATAAATCTTCCCATAATTCATCCTGCCCAATATATGAATGGACTGCACCTTGTCTTATCGATGTGCAACACCTGCTATCTTTCTATGTTGTTGTTTTCTTCCTGAATTCTGGCCACTCTCCAGAATAGGCTCATGGATTTGTGTCCAAAATATGTACCACCGCCAAGCTCTGTGACATGGCCATGTACTGGATAGCTGAAGAGAATGGCGAGCATCTCAGAAAACTCAGATATCAGTGTGACCAGAAAAATCTCAGTGCAGAAACCCTGCTTTGGGCCTTTTGCTTACTTATTGTTGTGTTGCACTGAATGTCAGGAAGGTCTTTGCATGAGGCCACCCCTTTGTGAAGCCTGAAGAAAACAGTTTTCCAATTGAAATGAATGGGCCTCACCTGTGGCTCTTTGCTTAATTGCTTTGGAAAGAGATGTGTCTTTATCAGCCTTTGGACCTGTGTGTGGCTGTAACTTAGATTCTCAGCACCTGATGGATCTTAAGAATGATCCCATGTGAGCTTCCAAAACCAAAATGGCAAAAAATATCATTCATTGTGGATGAAGTCTCTTGCCTTCCTCTGTTAGGTTCCTGCACTCCATCAAATGAGAATAGGGATTCTTTGGGTCAAATGAGTACTTCAAAGCCCTTCAGAGGTGCTTGTGTTTTCGCATGACTCTAAATCACCTAAAGAATTGATACCTAAAATCAGTAGGCCTGAAATTGGAGAAACAAAGAAGTATTAAAGGCAGGCTTATTTGTTCACTCCTGGTTCACAGAAACGGTGTCCAGGCTACCCTGACTTTAGGCAAATGAGGGGCAAACGAGCTGATTTTGGACACTGTCTTGGGCTGCGCCCCTCATGGAAACCTCCAGCCAGAGGTTAAGATGATTGACTATATGGAATAAGATGAGGGCCATGTGGGAGTGTTTTGGTGTTGATTTTGGTCATTTGTGTGGCATTGGAAAAAATGACCGGGTACACGTGGGGTTGAACTCTGGTGTGATTCCCCTTAGAGACTGGGTTTTGGAAATGAACTCAGAGAAGCATTGCCATGAATTTTGTTGGGATTTTAAGAGGCCACGCATGAAAGTCGCTCTTGGAAACTGAGACCTAGGCCCCGGGTGGATTTCAACAGAGGACTGGAAATCTCAGCAAGGATATCACATGATTTTATTCTTAAAGAAATGGCAGCCATAGTTGAGAGTCAAAACTCACATGGACCTCACATTGTAGACCTCAATGGGCCTGGCCTAATGTGACCGTTTGTCCACTCTTTGGGAAACCGTGCCTGTGAGAGTTCTCCAGAGATTTCATTGAAATGAGCTTCCTCACCATTTAATGTTTGCTGAATGAACTGAAATCCACAGTGCCTCCAACTTCATGCTTGAAAAATGGCTAGATAAATACCATGAAATTTTTGAAATTCCTATGAGCAGGTGGCACTGAAGAAACATTGGATGTCCTGTTGCTGATCATGATTATACCAGACAGTGCCTTGACTTACTGAGTTTCATGAAAATGGTGTAGAACAGAGATGCCAGTAAGTTGGAGACTGCTGACTAGTGGGTCTAGAGCAGTGGTGGGGAGGTGTTTGATAAAATATCCGTGGTAGGGCCATGTGGATATACCATTGGATTCCAAATGGCTTGTAACTGACATGGTGCAGCCAGCAGACCCTTATATGTAAAGGCATATTGTTATATGGAGAGTTTTCAGAGGAAAATTAAGAATCAGGTTGATATGGACAAGGGGTCAATGGGGCAAGCTGTGAGAGATAGGAGCCTATTTGGTGCATTCTCTTGCAGACTCTGACCCACCACACGTGAGAGAACTCCCTCCAGCACTGTGTCCCAGTTTAGCTCCTAGTATTTCGTGAAACAAATACCAAACTCACAGTGCAGCAGCAAAAACACCACAAAAAGTGGAAGAGGACCAAATGGCTTTACAGTCCACACGGGGAGACACATAGTCCCCAGTGGCCTCAGTTTACCTACAAAGAGAAGATTCAGCACTGCTTCATCTAGTTCATTGGAAATAAGAAACCATGTCCTCCAGGTCACATAGATGCAGACCCAGCTTTGATGGTCTCACTACAAAGGAAGCCAAATCTCCTGAAATCAACATATTTCAAGTGCAAAACTCAGTGGCAGTTTCTCAAAAAGTTTTTAGGCCAGCAGAGCTCCATGTTTGTGGAGTGTTTACCCTGTCCCTTAGTTTTGGAAAGTGCTCTACCACCTCCAAGGTTGTGAACTCTTGAGCATTTTCCATTCCAGATATGTATTCACTGATTTTGTAACTCTTCTCCTCTAATTGTGTCTTACTTGGGGTGAAGGTAATGTCAAGGCATTGTTCTGGATGAGAGCGGGAGGATATTTGTGCAGCATATATTTACATACACATTGGATTCATTTTCCAATATTCCATTCGAAATACTGAATCGCTGACACTAAACCATACCTAGTAGACTCAGACTATTCATCCTAATATAATGGAGAAAATTAACCCAACACAATAGAAATACAAGCGCTTCAGAGGAGACATGTTGTATTGTAGGAATTGACATTTGCATTATATAAGGTAGGAGTTATAAATCTAGTCAAATTTTAATTGAAATATTCTCCATGTGTTTTTAAACTTAACAAATATGTGAATTCTTGTTTCCCTTTTCTGTGGCCTATTCACATATGTATATTTATATGCATATATAGAATCCTACCAGGTTTCACACGTACATTTTTGTGAGGTGGCTGTCATGGCAGATACAAATTGTGAGAAGAGTTCACTCCTCCTAAATGCTGTTGGAAATGAAAATTCAACCTATAGGAGAGCGTCCTAGTAGAACAACATTATACATTAACTCATGTTCAGTAAAATAAATATTTTTGCATTTGTGGATGATATATATTTACTGATGAATTCGATTGGCATTTATATTGGTACATTTTAATGTCTGTGAGTGTTGTGTGTGTGTGTTTGTGTGTGTGTGTGTGTGTATATATATATATATATATATATATATATAGATAGATAGATAGATATATAGATATATAGATATAGATATAGATATAGATATAATCTCCAAATTTTTCAGAATATGAAATATATGTGTCTAATATACACTCTAAATTCATTCATGTTCATGTATGTGGATTTATAATCAACTTTTCACAAGATTATAATCAGAAATATTCATCCACCTGAAATACATATTTGTTTCCTAGTACTGAAAACTAACTTCAGTGAATGGTGCATACAAATCCTAATTATTCTACAGTAAGTGACCCAGTCTAACATCAATGCAAGTAGACTCCTATGGGACATGATATGTAATTTGTCATTCATTTGTATTCGACACTGGTACATTATTATTTCTTCAGTTTTTGAACATCATAAGATATACATTTGCCAAGGCAGTGACCTCATTCAGTTCCAAAGAATGTGACATACCCCATTTCCTTGGTGATGGAACTCTCTGAACTTTGTATCCAAGGAGCCAGGCACCCAGAGGCAGTCCCAGTCCCAGTCCCAGTGGGCTCACTTGTTTGGATTTAACAAAGATAGAGTCAGTCATTCTTGGTACCTACTGAAGTGAGGATTACCAAATGCCTGGAGAGCTCTGAATAGGGAGCTTTCCTGAGAAAGCAGGTAGTGGCTCTCCACTTTTTCCTTACAACTTTACAGAGTTGGCCAAGGAAAACAGATCTGAGAGAGGACAGGCCATTTCGGAAGAACAGAGTATGGCCACCAGTCAGAGGACACTCTGGTTAGTCATACACCTATGGGGAAGGAGGTGCCTTTTTGGGAGTGGGTGTGGGTTTGTGGTTTGTCTCATGTTCTGAAAATAGGTAGGAATGGCGGTTTGTTTGTTTTGGAGTGAACTGTTTCTGGTAAGTCATTTGAAGAGGTGAGTGTTTCCATGTCTGTGTATCCCACTGTGCCTGTGGTAGTAGACATGAGAAAAGAGAATGCAGCAATGGATGTGTCATGTCTAGTATAAAGCTTCCCAGCATTCATCCTGCCCAATTTATGAATGGAGTGTGGCTTGCCTTATGCACGGACAACACCTAATACCTTCTTAAGTCCCTGTTTTCTTCATGAATTCTGGCCACTCTCTAGAATAGGCTCATGGTTATGTGTCCAAGATATGTACCAAATCCAAGGTCTTTGACATGGCCATGTACTGCATACCTGAATGGAATGGCCCGCATCTCAGAAAACTCAGATATCAGTGTGACCAGGAAAGTCTCAGTGGAGATACCCTGCTTTGGGCCTTTTGCTTACCTATTGTTCTGTTGCCCTGAATATCAGAAAGGTCTATGTCTCATGCAAGCCCTTTGTTAAGCCTGAAGAAAACAGTTTTCAAATGGAAATGAATGTGCATCACCTCTGGCTCTTTGCTTAATTTCATTGGAAAAGCATGTGTCTGATTCAGGCCCTTTGCCCTGTTTTAGGCTGTGACTTAAATTCTCAGCACCTGATGAATGTAAAGAAAGATCCCATATGTGCATCTAAACCAAAATGGAAAAACGTTCAATCAATGTGCATGAATTATATTGCCTTCCTTTGTTAGGTTTCTGAAATCCATCATGTCAGAATAGGGATCCTTTGGGTGAAATGAGTTCTTCAAATCTCTGCAGAGGTGCTTGGCTTTTCTCATGACTCCAATTCACAAAAAGAATCTAGACCCCACAGTCAGAGAGCCTCAAATTGGAGAAGCGAAGCAGTATTAAGGGCAGGCCTATTTGATCACTCCTGGTTCACAGGAAGGGTGTCCAAGCCACCCTGACATTCGGCTAATGAGGGGGCAAGGGAGCTTATTTTGGACACTGTCTTGGGATGTGCCTCTCATGAAAACCTCCATCCAGATGTTATGATGAGTATCTTTATGGTCGAAGATGAGGGCCATGTAGGAGTGTTTTGGTTATAATTGTGGTCATTTGTGTGGCAGTTGGAAGAGATGACTGGGTAAACCTGGGCTTGAATTCTGCTGTGATTCCCCTTAGAGACTGAGTTCTGGAACTGACCTCAGAGAAGTATTGACATGAATTGTGTTGGGATTTTAGGAGGCCAGGAATGAGAGTTGCCATTGGAACCTGGGATCAAGGCCCAGAGTGGCTTTCCACAGAACACTGGGAATCACAGCCAGGATATTACATGATTTTATTCTGAAAGACTTGGCAGGCATAATTGAGATTCAAAACACACTTGGACCTCGCTTTGTAGACCTCAATGGGCCTGGATTCATGTGACTTTTTGGCCACTCTTTGGGTAGACTTGCCTGTGAGAGTGCTCCAGAGATTTCCCTGAAATTAGCTTCCTCACCATTTAATGGTTCCTGAATGAATTGAAACCAACATTGCCTCCAAATGCATCTGTGAAAAAATGCTAGATAATTACCATGAAATTTTAGAAATTCCGATGACCAGCTGGCACTGGAGGACCTTTGATGTCCTGTTGATGATCATGAGTATAACAGACAGGGACTTGATTGACTGGGTTTCATGAAAATGGTGTAGAAGAGAGATGCCAGTAAGTTGGGGCCTGGTAAGTAGTGGGCCTCGAGCTGTGTTATGCAAATGTGTGATAAAACATCTGTGGTGGGGCCATGTGGATCTTCCATTGGCTTCCAAATGGCTGTGATTGACATGGTGCAACCATCACACCCATATATGTAAAGGCATATTTTTATATGGAGAGGTTTCAGAGCAATGTTCAGTATCATGTTGCTATTGTCAAGGGGGCAAGCTACTTGAGATAGAACCCTGGTTGGTGCATTCTCCTGGAGACCCTGCCAACCACACCTGACAGAACTCCCTTCAGCACTGTGTCCCATTTGAACTCGTTGTATTTCATGAAGCAAATACCAAACTCCCAGTGCAGCAGCAAGAAACACCACGAAAATTGGAGGATGACCATTGGTTTCACAGTCCACACGGGAAGACCCTTAGCCCTCAGTGGCCAAAGTTTACCTACAAAAAGAGAATTCATCACTGCTGCCTCATTTTTATTTGAAAATAAGTAACCATTTCCTCCAGGTCACATAGATGCAGATCCAGCTTTGATGGTTTCACTTCAAATAAAGCTAAAGCTCCTGACAACAACATATATTTCAAGTGCCCAACCTCAGAGGCAGATTCTCAAAAAGTCTTTTGGCCAGCAGAGCTCCATGTTTGTGGAGTGTTTACCCTGTCTCTTACTTTTGGAAACTCCTCTACCACCTCCAAAGATGTGAAATCTGGAGCATTTTCCATTCTAGATATGTATTCACAGATTTTCTAACTCTTCTCCTCTAATTGTGTCTTACTTGGGGCGAAGGTAATGTCAAGGCATTGTTCTGGAGGAGAGTGGGAAGATTTTTCCGTAGCATATATTTGCATACACATTGGATTCAGTGTCCTATTTTCAATTCAAAATACTGAATACCTGACTCTAACCCATACCCTACCAGACTCTGACTACTAATCCTAATATGATGGAGAAAAATAACCCATAAAGAATAGAAATACAAGCAGTTCAGAGTAGGCATGGTGTATAGATGGACTTGCCTTTTGCATGATACAGAGTTGGAGTTATAAATCTAGTCAATTGTTTGTTGAAATAGTTGTCCTTGTATTGTTAAGGTTAACAAATATGTGAATTCCTGTCTCCCTTTCTCTGTATTCTTATATGCACATATAGATTCCTATCTGGTACCACACGTACATTCTTGTGAGGTGGCTGACTTGGCAGATACAAATTGTTAGAAGAGATCACTCCTACTAAACCCTGTTGGAACTGAATATTCAACCTGTGGGTGAGCTTGCTAGTTGAACAGCATTATACATAAATCCATGTTCAGTAAAATGAATATTTTTAGATCTGTGGATGGTATATATTTTATAATGAATTTTGATTGACATATATATTGCTACTTTTTTGTCTGTGTGTTTGTTTTATGTATATGTGTATATATATATATATATATATATATATATATATATATATATATATATATATATATTCACTCTCCAGATTTTTCAAAATATGAAATATATGTGTCTTATATTCACTCCCTAAATTCATTCATGTTCATGTATGTGGATTTATAATCAACTATTCACAAGATTATTCTCAAAATATTCATCCACCTGAAATTTGCCCAATGCTCTCAAATGTCAATCCTATTTGTGACTACATATTTGTTTCTTCCTAAGATTATATATTTAAACTCAACCCTGTTCAAAATGTCTAATCCTATCACACACTTTATACTTTGCCTGATTTTGTAATGTCTCTATTGATATATGCTTTCCTACATATTTTCCCCACTTCATCATTGTGACTGACTCTTCACTTGTGCTTACATTTACATTCACTCTCTAATCGAAATCCTATTGCTAAGAAACTTTTGTTCCAAATCTTATACTCACCCTTCTTCCTAAACTTACTGACTATCTTTCTAATGCTACAGACTATCCCTTTTTGACTGGATGTTCTCTTCTACATTGAATCCTCAAAGTAAACGTGGTGCGAGCTTCAGAGGAGGAGACTACCAACAGGCTATCTCATGCAACATCAAAGGGTTTATTGGGTGTCCAGAATGCTGGGGTTCAGAGCTCACCTGAATAGAGCAGATAGCCCTGAGAATAGCTGAAGTAGAGCTTATATACTTTCCCTGGAGAGAGAAGGGAGGGAATTGTATTGATGGGTCAGGGCGAGTGGGCGGTTTGCATGCAACTGGGAGAGGGAGTACATTCTGCAATTTGGCAGCTGGGGATAGAACATTCTGGGAACAAGTTTTGCAAACATTTCTCAAGATTTCAACAGTGTTCTGTTAAGCATACAGAAAAACAAGATGTGACAAGTACCTATTTTATTAATATTTCATTCCCCACTTCTTCTTCTGGCTAATTTTAATCATAAAAATGATCATTGGAGGGTGTCACATTCAATGTCTGCTAGTGGGGTATTACCATAAGATTAACTCCTCCAATTTGAGCCTGGAGAAAAGACATTACACGGTTGAGCAAACAGGGTTTTATAGTTACCAATAATATGAGGATTATTATTGGACCGGCCAGGGTTGATAAAAACGTAGTTAACCAGGGGGACTGTGTGAACCAAGACTCAAGCCACCCTTTTGGGCCCTCTCTCACTTGTTGATGCTCTTCAAGGTGTCTTTTAAATTTACTCATAGATTTTATTACGACTCCAGTATAGTCAGCATAAAAACAACATTCTTTCCTCAATGCAGCACAAAGGCCCCCTTCTCTAATGAAGAGGAGGTCCAACCCTCAACTGTTCTGTAAAACAACTTCAGAGAGAGAGGTTAAAGTTTCATGCAAAGCCCTGAAGGAGGTTTCTAATATCTTACTTTTGCTCTATTGCTGCTTCTAATTGGGTCATCTTTTGTGTCCCATGGACAATGCCACTGGTTCCTCTGCCCACCCGTGCAGCAACTCCTATTCCTAATAGGATGGCTAAAGTGAGGGATATATGTTCCCAGTGGAACCGGTTGTATGCCCCCCCTATTTGATCTTCAAATGAACCTGCGTCATGATAGAGCACTCTGGGAAACATCTGCACCATTACACAATTTATCACATATCTTGATCATTTCATGAAAACATAAACGATGTTTAAGTATATAGAATTATGCTGTTGTAGGCACTGACAAAGCAAGGCACCTAAGATAGCACTCAAGAGAGGGAAACAGTCCTATTTGGTTGCAACCGGATTCAGAGGGCATTGCTTATATTGTAATCAATTAATCCCCTGAAACTCAAGTTTAGGTAGTTTCAGAATTTTGTACCCAACATATAAGGGATGGGGCTCAGAAGTTCACAGTCTGCAGAAGTTTAAAAAAGCAGTATTTGTTTCTGTTTTTCCTTCTGTTCTGGGCAAGTTAACTTTTCAAGGACACCTGGGAGGAGGAGAGCTTTTTCTTCCCTTTCTTATTTTCCCCCTGCCAGCTGTTACCATGGAGCCCAGTTGGTAATTTCTTTATCTTAGAAATGTAGCCATCTCTGTGAAGCCCCAGCTGAAGGCCAGAGGACTTGTTCACATATTTTGTGAAAAACTAGTTAGGGGTTGTCTAGCTTAGAAGTACTGAGATTTTTAGCCAGTGGCCAAGTAGAACAGGGCAATACGAAAGAGAAAGTTTATCTACATTAAAGTCTTTATTAGGACTGTTTGCCTGAAAGTTCAAAACTCAGCCATGGTGAAGACTTCTGAAGAAGGTCATTTAAGACTTTTCTGTGGGCCTGGTACAGAGGGGGAAAGACGGGGAAGTTGGGGCTGAGAGCACCTCCGAGGATCTGAGAATGAGTGAAAAGAGAGATGTAAAAGAATAATGCGAAAGGGTATTGGGAATTTCCTAGCAGCAAACTTGAGCAGTAGATCAGGTAGAGCAGAGTGAAAGACGGGAGTGAGGATCCCAAAATCCTGTGAGGGACTTTAAATTTTAGTAACCTGTTTTCAGTGATGACAAAGCAACTTTAAAGGCCAATTATATTACATCTTGGATAAGGGTCTCAGGGCTCTCCTCAGCTCGTTTGAGCATTGGGTTAGCTGGTAAGAGGACCTGGTGGGACCCGGTGAGCGCACTGACAGGAGATGAGAGGAATGAGTCGGTGGAGCGGTACCTATGTACCTGCTACCTCAGCAAGGGGGCGGTGGTCAGAGAACTGGTGGAGCTTTGGGTTTCTGATCTAGTTATTGGAGGGGAGAAATCAAGTTGCTGAGATGGGAGCGACAGCAGAGGGTCTGGAGCAGAAGGCTGAGGATAATGATCTATTGGAGAAGAATAGTTCAGGATGTGAGTGAAGGAGGGAAAAGGCTTCCACATAGGGGAATTTCCTTTCGCTCTTTTGAGCACTTGCAGAAGTCAAAAAGGTCACGCAAAATTTGAGGATCTAGAGACCCCTCTGGGTGCCATAGTTTTTGGTTGTCTAATTGGTAATGTGGCCAATGCTGTGTACTGAATTTAATGAAGAATTGGGGTTCCATCAGGCAGCCCCTGTATGCACACATTCCCATGACATACAGAAAAAGTCGGCTTTTCCCCCACACAGCCGTTACTCTTTGTGGCTTTGATCGTCTGCCAGGCAAATTTAGTAATCTAGACTAGCCAACCTGCATCTGGCTCGCGTGTCCCTACATCCATAATGTTTGTTTCCATTATCTATGGTACAGAAGGGATTTAATGGTATTTTAGTGGGATCCTCTTCATCAGTGATATCACAATAGGAAATACCTATAGCCAGCTAACAAATGTCTGGGTGGAGAGATGGCCACCAGGTCCCTAAGGGGGCTGTATGCGAGATAGACCATACTTCTTTTCCAGTAGGATTTGTGATCAGCCATCACTGCTTAATGGGCTGATGAGGGTTAGGACTACTTGTAGCCAAGGGGAGAGTATATAACCTTATTCACATTGCGAATACACAATTTGAAACTGTTACCAGTCTTTTTCAGTTTCCGGAAAGATTCTGTACAGGGAGCAGGCTTGAGATGAGAGGCATGGATCCAGGAAGTGATTCTGTTTACGTTTACCACTGTAGGTGTTATAATAGCACCTGGTATGGTCCTTTTCAGCGGGGTACCAGGGATGACACCTGATATCATCTTACATAGATGAAATCTCTTACTTGATATGGATGTGGAATCCCCTGGTTCCCAGTTGGGTAGGCAGTGGCCAGCTGTTTTCACAGGTATTACTGAGTTCTTTCAAGATCTTTAAGTCTGTCAAGCAAGGGGGTGTGGAAAGGATCTTTAGGTCTTACAGTTGGGCTTAGGTCCCCTACTGGAGGAGGGCCACCATAAAGAATTCCACACGTGGTAAGGTTACTCAAAGAAACAAAGGGATTTTTTCTTGCATGAAACATTGCATAAGGCAGGAGCATTGTCCAATCCTATGCTGGTCTCTAAGCTTAATTTCGTTAAGGTCTCTTTAATGGTTCTATTCATTCTTTCTACTTGTCTTGAACTCTGTGGTCTATAAGCACAATTTAACTTCCAATTAATCCCCAGGTTCCTGGCTAACCCCTGACTTACCTGGGCCATGAACATCGGTCCATTGTCCGATCCTATTACCGGCTTAGCTTCCTCCAATGGTAGAGAGGCTTAGTCAGCAGCAGCGGAATCACTTAGAGTGTGTTGTGTGTTAGGGGACGAGGGCAGGGGATAAGGAGGGGGAGAAGAGTCCAGTAGAGTCAAATCTGTGACTCAGGGAGAACAGAGGGAGGAGGAGGAGGAGGTTGAGAGGGTTTGAGAGATCATGGGGGAAGGAGTAGGAGCAGAGGTAGGGGCAAGGAAAGGCTTCACCCATGGAGGAGGAGATTTGCAGAGGTCCTGAGAAGTTAAGATATATGGCTGTTGATCCGGATGGCTATGTGGCACTGGCTGAAAGACAATACCTCTGACTTTTTAAATTAGTGGGAAGCAGAAAGATCCTTCTAGGGGCCATACGACTCCAAATATGGGCCATTCTGAGGCACAGAGATTCTGCCAGGTCCAGCGTTTTACTAAAAAAAGAAAGATTCTGAGCCCTTAAGCGGACTTTGGTCCAGTGATCAAGGGTCAGGGACAGAGGCATTGACGTGCTCTGCTCCATAATGAAAGTTCCACAAACAGTAAAAGCAAGGACACACGACACAGATAAGACAAGACCATAAAGACAGGCAATGAACGTCCAACACTGAGACCAGGAATGAGTAGCCGGCAAAACCCAATGGTATGGCAATAACGAATCTAAAAGAAAATATCAGTGAGTCGAGAAGACTATTGTTCCTTGATTTCCCGAATTCTCTGCGGGGTCCTCCAGAGAGGTGCCCTTTGTCTCTGTGACACGTCTCTCAGCCACCGTCGGAGAGAGCCCAGGCTCTTCATCGGCAGCAATTTTGCCAAGCCCTAACAAGAAACCTGAAACCGGAAAGAGGCGCCTTACTTGCTCCGAGAGGAGCCCGTTGGGGTCTCTCGTCCGCCAATGCTGGAACTCGGTGGAACCTCAATATGTAAAGGTCAGGCGAGTGTCAGAGGAAGATACTACCAAGAGACTGTCTCATGCAACAGCAAAGGGTTTATTTGTGGTCCAGCATGCTGGAGCTCAGAGCTAAATTAAATAGAGCAGAGACCTCTGAGAACAGCTAAGCAGAGCTTATATACTTTCCTTGGAGAGGGAAGAGAGGGACGTTTAGTGATGGTTAAGGGCGAGTGGGCGGTTTGCATGACACCGAGTGAGGGAGTACATTCTGCAGTTCGGCTGTTGGGAACAGTACATTCTAGAACAAGATTAGCAAACATTTCTCAAGATTTCAAAAGTGTTTTGTTAAGAATACAGAAAAACAGGAAGTGACAAGTACCTATTTTATTAATTTTATTAACCTTTCACTACCGACTATGCCTTTTTGACTTGATGTTCCTTCTACATTAATTCATGCAACGTACAAGGTGCTATGCCATTGTATATCGATTTATCTGAGACAACTCTGCAGAACGTAATTCAACACCACGTATCCCTATCAAGGGCCCAATTCCCTTCTGGGCTTCAAATCAGACTTAGATTTCTTTTTTCATACATATATTTCACCTATATATTCTTCTACACATAGCAAGTTCTCAATACGATCATTCATCCAGCAAAATGATTTCTAACCCAAATTGAGCATGTTTTTAACCATAACCGGACACTGTTCCCTCAATGTAACTTTACAGAAGAGCAGGGAAGGAGTTGATATTACAATACAGAAATGTAGAAAAACTTCCACCTGCTGAGAACCTCAAAGGTCCATGCAGAAATGATCCCTGGAGAAGATGTAGGAAGCAATAAAGGACCTGAGAGACCAAAAGTCATCTTCCATGGCAAACAACCCTGTCAGGATAAAAGGTTGTGTCTGAATCAGATTTTTTTTTAATGTAGAGATCATGGACCAAACCAGGCCTATGTGGAGATCTATTCCTGGGTGCTTTTGGTTGATATACCATTCTAACTTGTGAAAATGTCACAGGAAGTAGGGGCAGCCTCAATCTCTTGGGACCCTTGGAAGCTACAGTTAGGACAAAGTGGCTGACAAGACAGTGCCCTCATTCAGTTCAGGAAGGAAGTGACCTCACCTCACTTTCTTGGTGATGGAACTCTCTGAACGTGGGATCCAGGAAGCCAGGCACACAGAGCCAATCCAAGTCCCAGTCCCAGTGGTCTCACTTGTTTGGATTTACCAAGGACAGGGTCAGTATTTTTTGGTACCTACAGATGTGACGAAGGCCAAATGCCAGGAAAGCTCGGATGCAGGGTTTTTCATGAGAAAGCAGGTAGTTGCTCACCGTTGGCTCCTAAGAAGTTCACAGAGTTGGCCAAGGAGACAAGATCTGAGACAGGAAAGGCCATTTTGGGGGAACATATTATGGCCCACAAGTCAGAGGACACTCTGGATATTCACAGACCTACTTAGGGGAAGGAGGTGCCTTTGTGGGTGTGGTTGTGGGTTTGTGGTTTTGTCTCATTTTCTGAGAATAGGTAGGACAGTCGGTTTGTTTCTTTTGAAGTGGACTGTTTCTAGTAAGTCTTTTCACAGGGCGAGTGTTTCTATGTCTGTGTATTCCACTGTTTCCGTGGTTGTAGACATTAGAAAAGAGAATTCATCAATGGATGTGTCGTGTCTAGTAGAAAGCTTCTCAGCATTCATATTGCCCCGTTTATGAATGGACTGCAGCTTGCCTTATCGATGAGCAACACCTGCTACCTTCCTAAGTTTCTATTTTCGTCCTGAATTCCGGCCAATCTCAAAATAGGCTCATGGTTTTGTGTCCAAGATATGTACCACCTTCAAGCTCTGTGACATGGCCATGTACTGGATAGCTGTAGGTGATGGCGAGCATCTCAGAAAACTCAGATATCAGTGTGACCAGGAAAGTCTCAGAGGAGAAATCCTGCTTTGGGCCTTTTGCTTACCTATTGTTCTGTTGCCCTGAATGTCAGGAAGGTCTTTGCCTCAGGCCACCCCTTTGTGAAGCCTGAAGAAAACAGTTTTCAAATGGGAATGAATGGGCATACCTGTGGCACTTTCCTTAATTGCTTTGGAAAGGGATGTGTCTGAATCAGGCCCTTGGCCCTGTGTGTGGCTGTGGCTTAGATTCTCAGCACCTGATGAATCTAAAGAAAGTTACCATGTGTGCATCCAAAAAAAAATTCGCCAAAAGAACAATTATTGGGATGAAGTCTCTCAACTTCCTCTGTAAGGTTCCTGACCTCCAAAAGTGAGAATGGGATCCTTTGGGTCAAAAGAGTTCTACAAAACCTGCAGAGGCTAGCCCATTGTGCTTGGGTTTTCTCATGACTAAAATTCACATAAAGAATCTAAACCCCACAGACAGTAGTCCTCAAATTGGAGCGGTATTAATGGCAGGCCTATTTGATCACTTTTGGTTCACAGGATATGTGTCCAGGCCACCTTGACTTTAGGCAAATGAGGGGCAAAGGAGCTTATTTGGGACACTGTCTTGGTCTGCGCCCCTCATGGAAACCTCAGGCCAGATTATGATGAGTGTCTATATGAAAGAAGATGAGGGCCATATGGGAGGGTTCTTGTTTTAATTGTGGTAATTTGTGTGGTAGTTGGAAGAGATGACTGGGTCCACCAGGGCTTGAACTCTGGTGTGATTCCCCTTAGAGACTGAGTCCTGGAACTGACCTCAGAGAAGTATTGCCATGAATAGTGTTGGGATTTTAAAAGACCACGCATGAGAATCGCTTTTGGAAACTGAGATCTAGGCCCAGGATGGCTTTCCACAGAGCTCAGGGATTCTGAGCCAGGATATCACATGATTTAATTCTTAAAGACTTGGTAGCCATAGTTGAGAGTCCAAACACACATGGACCTCACATTGTATACCTCAATGGGCCTGGATTCATGTGTCCTTTTGGCCACTCTTTGGGAAGGCTTGCCTGTGAGTGTTCTCCAGAGCTTTCATTGAAATGAGCTTCCTCACCATTTAATGGTTCCTGAATTAAATGAAACCCACAGTGCCTCCAACTTCATCCTTGAAAAATGACTAGATTAATACCATGAAATTTTTGAAATCCCCATGACCAGGTGGCACTGGATAACCTTTAGATATCCTGTTGCTGATCATGAGTATAACAAACAGTGCCTTGATTGACTGAGTTTCGTGAAAATGGTGTAGAACAGAAATGCCAGTAAGTTGGAGCCTGCTGGGTAGTGGGTGTAGAGCAGTGGACTGTAGGTGTGTAAATAAATATATTTGGTAGGACCACCTGGATCTTCCATTGGCTTCCAAATCTTGCGACTGACATGGTGCAGGCAGCAGACCTTTATATGTAAAGGCATCTTGTTATATGTAGAGGTTTCAGGGCAATGTTCAGAATCAGGTTGCTATAGTCAAAGGGAAAGCTATGTGGGATAGAAGCCTGGTTCGTACATTCTCTTTCCGACCCTGACCAACCACACATGACAGAACTCCCTCCAGCATTGTGCCCAGCTGAACATATTGTATTTCGTGAAGCAAATACCAAATTCCCAGTGCAGCAGTAAGAAACACCCTGAAAAGTGGAGGATAACCAAATGGCTTCACAGACCACACGGGAAGACACTTAGCTCCCAGTGGCAACAGTTTACCTACAAAGGGAGAATTCAGACCTGCTGCCTCATGTTCATTACAAAATAAAGAACCATGTCCTCCAGGTCACATAGATGCAGACCCAGATTTTTGGTGTCACTATAAACGAAGCTAAATCTCCTGACAATTACATATATTTCTTTTTCTTTTTTTAATTAATTTTCATTGTAGGTTGTTCAAAACATTACATACTTCTTGATATATCATATGTCACACTTTGATTCAAGTGGGATATTTCACACTTTGATTCAAGTGGGATATGAGCTCCCATTTTTACTCCATATACAGATTGCAGAATCACATCAGTTGCAGAACCATTGATTTACATATTGCCATACATATATTTCTTGTGCCTAACCTCAGAGGAAGTTTCTCAATAAGTCTTTAGGTCAGCACAGCTCCATGTTTCTGGAGTGTTTACCCTCTCCCATACTTTTGTAAACTCTTTTACCACCTCCAGTGTTGTGAACTCCTGAGCATTTTTTATTCCACATATGTATTCACAGGTTTTCTAACTCCTCTCCTCTAATTGTGTCTTACTTTTAGCCATGGTTATGTCATGGCATTGTTCTGGATAAGAGAGGGAAGATTTTTGTGTATCACATGTTTGCATACACATTAGATTCATTTTCCTATTTTCCATTTGAAAATCTGAATCCCTGACACTAACCCATACCCTACTAGACTCTGACTACTAATCCTAATATCATGGAGAAAAAAAAACCTAACTGAATAGAAGTACAGTCCTTTCATAGGAAGCATGGTGTATATTTGTATTTGTCTTCTGCTTTATCAAGAGTATGTGTTTTAAATTTAGTAAACTTTTCATTTTAATATTTCTCCATGATTTTTTAAAGTTATCACATATGTAAATTCCTGTCTCCCTTTCTCTGTATCCTATTCAGCACATGTAATTTTTTTATGCATATACAATATCCTACCTGGTATCACACGTACATTCTTGAAAGAATACTGGCTTTGGAATATAAAAATTGTGAGAAGAGATGACTTTCCCTAAATAATGATGGAACTGAAAATTCCACCTATGGGTGAGCTTCCTAGTGAAAAACACTATACATAAATCCATGTTCAGTAAAATGAATATTTTTGGATTTGTGAATGAATTATATTTCATGATTAATATCGATTGGCATATATATTGCTAAATATTAATGTGTGTGTGTGTGCGTGTGTGTGTGTGTGTGTGTGCGTGTGTGTGTGTGTGTGTGTATATTCTCCATATTTTAAAAAAGTATGAAAAATATGTGTCTTATTATACACTCCCTAAATTCATTCATATTCATTTATGTTCATTTAAATTCAAATTTTCACAAGATTATTCTCAGTAATATTCATACACCTGAAATATATTTTGGTTTCCTACTACTGAAAACTAAGTTCAGTGGATGGTGCTTAAAAATCCTAATATTTCTACAGTAACTGACCCAGTTTAACATTAATGCAAGTAGATTGCTATGGGACATGATGTGTAATTTGAAGTTCATTTTTACTCAACACTGGTACATTACTATTTCTTCAGTTTATGGACATCATAGGATGTATTTTTTCATCCACAACTTCACAAATTTTTTTGGCATTTGGTTCACTTTCAATTACTTACTACTTCAGAACACATGTATTCCTCCATGTTTCTTTACTGGTCTTTTCACTAGACTTCTTTCTAAACACATTATTTTCGATTCCATAATCATTTTTGAAGCAAAACTCACTCTTCACGATAAACCGTAACCCTAATAATACCATTGCATATATAACTCTTTGGAATGATGGTATATATATCAATATAAGATTTCCAATATATTTTCAGATGCAAACTCAAACCATTATTTAATGTTGGATCCAGTTACATACTTTATTCACAATATGGTCTATTCATGCATCATCTCAATAATCATCAACACAAGGTACACCTATTTGTATCCCCAGTACTAATTTATAAGTTTCCAGAATATTACTCCCCTTTATGGTGCAAGAAATACTCATGTCACCTGATCTACATATACATTTTACCACAGTAGTATTCTGTACACAAAATGCAAAGGTCACACATATGATTGTACCAAAGCCTAAATGGGAAGTGACCATGGATTACTAAAAGCATCTATGTCCAGGGTGCCTACTGCTCTCAAATGTCAATCCTATTGGTTACTACATATTTGTTTCTTCCTAAGATTATATATTTAACATCAAGCCTTTTGAAAATATCTAATCCTATCACTCACTTTATACGTTTCCTGATTTCTTAATGCCCCTATTGATGTCTGCTTTCCTACATATTTTTCCCAGTTCATCATTGTGACTGTCTCTTCACATGTGCTGACATTTACATTCACCCTCTAACTGAAAACCAATTGCTAAAGAACTTTTGGTCCAACTCCGAGACTCACTCTTCTTCCTAAACCTACTTACTATCATCCTAATCCTACAGACTATCGCTTTTGACTGGATGTTCTCTTCTACTTTCAATCATCCGAGGTATATGGTCCTATGCCATTGTATATCGATTTATCTGAGACCTCGGTGCAGAACATGATTCAATCTAAGTATACCAATCAAGGGCCCAATGCCTTTCTGGGCTTCAAATCTTTCCTAGATCTCTGTTCTCATACATATATTTCACATTTATATTGTTATAAATATCACAGGTTCCCAAAACCATAATTCATCCAGCAGAATGACTCCTAACCCAAATCGAACATGCTATTAACACTAACCATACACTGTTCCCTCAATCTCACTTTACTGAAGAGCAGGGACAGAGTTGGTCTTAAAATCCAGGAAGGTAGGGTATCGTCCACCAGCTGAGAACCTCAAAATCCCTGCAGAAATAATCCCTGGAGAAGGTGTAGGCAGGTATGAAGGATTTGAGAGAGCAAAAGTCATCTTCCATGGCAAACAACCTGGTCAGGTTGAAGGGATTTGTCTGAATTAGCCTCTCTCTTCCTAATGTAGAGAAGATGGACCAAACCATGGCTGTGTGGAGAGCTGTTCCCCAGTGCCTATGGTTGATATACCATTCTAACTTATGAATAAGTCACAGCAAGTAGAGGCAGACTCCATCTTTTGAGAACCTTGGAAGCAAATGTTAAAACAAAGTGGTTTCCAAGGCAGTGACTTCATTCAGTTCTTGAAGGAAGTGACCTCACCTTACATTATTGGTGATGAAAGTCTGTGATCTTGGGATCCAGGAAACCAGGCACACAGAGTCAAACCCACTCCATGTCCCAGTGGGCTCACTTGTTTGGATTTAACAAGACAGAGTCACTCTTTCTTGGTACCTACTGATGTGAGGACAGCCAAATGCCTGGAAACTATGAAGACTGGCCTTTCCAGAGAAAGGTAGTTTCTCACCACGGGCTCCTGACAACTTCACAGAGTTGGCTAAAGAGACCAGATTGAAGACAGGACACGCCATTTTTGGGGAACATAGTATGGCCCACAAGTCAGAGGACACTCCGGATAGACACATACCTACTTTGGGGAAAGAGGTACCATTTTGGGTGTGAGTGTGAGTTTGTGGTTTTGTCTCATGTTCTGAGAATAGTTAGGAAAGCTGGTTTGTTTGTTTTGGAGTGAACTGTTTCTAGTAAGTCCTTTGACAACGTGAGTGTTTCTGTGTCTATATATCATACTGTGTCCGTGATTGTAGACAGTAGAAAAGAGAATGCATCAATGGATGTGTCCTGTCTACAAGAAAGCTTCCCAGCATTCATCCTGTGCAATTTATGAATGGACTGCAGCTTGCCGTATGGATGGGCAATTCCTGCCATCTTTCTAAATTCCTGTTTTCTTCCTGAATTCTGGACACTCTCCAGAATACGCTCATGATATTGTGTCCAAGATATGTACCACCTCCATCTCTGTGACATGGCCATGTACTGGATAGCTGATGGGAATGGTGAGTATCTCAGAAAACTCAGATATCAGTATGCCCAAGAAAGTCTCAGTGGAGAAACCCTGCTTTGGGCCTTTTGCTTACCTATTCTGTTGCCCTGAATGTCAGGAAGGTCTTTGCCTCAGGCCACACTTTGTGAAGCCTGAAGAAAATAGTTTTCAAATGGAATTGAATGGTCATTACCTGTGCCTCTTCGGTTAATTGCTTTGGAAATGGATGTGTCTGAATCAGCCTCTTGGCCCTATGTGAGGCTGTGGCTTAGATTCACAGTACATGATGGGTCCAAAGAAAAATCCCATGTGTGCATCCAAAACCAAAATGGACAAAAGAACTGTCATGGTGGATAGAGTCTCTCGCCTTCCTCTGTAAGGTTCCTGACCTCCATTAAGTGAGAATAGGGATCATTTTGGTAAAGTGAATTCTTTAAAGCCCTGCAGAGGCTATCCCATAGGTTCGTGGGTTTTCTCATGACTCCAATTCACATCTATGTTTACAGAAGAGCAGGGACAGTGTTGGTCTTACAATACAGGAATGCAGTGGATCTTCCATCTGTTGAGAACCTCAAAGCTCCATGCAGAAATGATCTCTGGAGAAGATGTAGGCAGCTATGTAAGACCTGAGAGAGCAAAAATCATCTTCCATGGCAAACAACCTGGTCAGGATTAAGGGTTGCGTCAGAATGAGCCTATCTCTTCTTAATGTAGAGAAGATGGACCAAACCCGGCCTGTGTGGAGAGCTGTTCCCTTTTGCCTACGGGTGATATACCATTTTAACTTGTGAAAGTGTCACAGGAAGTAGGGGCAGCCCTCATCTCATGGGACCGTTGGGAGCAATTGTTATGACAAAGTGGTTGCCAAGGCAGTGATCTCATTCAGTTCCTGAAGGTAGTGATCTCATCTCACTTCCTTGGTGATGGAACTCTCTGAACTTGGTATACAGAAAGCCAGGCACCCAGAGCCAGTCCCAGTCCTAGTCCCAGTGGTCTCACTTTTTTGGATTTACAAAGGACAGAGTCAGTCTTTCTTGATACCTACTGATGTGAGGATGGCCAAATGCCAGGAAAGCTCGGAAGAGGGGCTCTTCCTGAGAAAGCAGATAGTGGCTCACTCCTGGCTTCTAACAACTTCACATTGTTGGACAAGAAGATCAGATCTGAGACAGGGCAGGCCATTTCGGAGGATCATAGTATGGCCCATCAGTCAGAGCACACTCCGGAGACTCACAGACCTATTTGGGGGAAGGAGGTGCCATTGCGGGTGTGGGTTTGTGGTTTTGTCTCATTTTCTGAGAATAGGTAGAAAAGGCAGTTTGTTTGGTTTGGAGTGAACTGTTTCTAGTAAGTCGTTTGACAATGCAAGTGTTTCTATGTCTGTGTATCCCACTGTGGCCGTTCTTGTAGACATTAGAAAAGAGAATGCATCAATGGATGTGTCCTGTCTCATAGAAAGCTTCCCAGCATTCATCCAGCACAATTTATGAATTGACTGTGGCTTGCCTTATTGATGGGCGATACCTGCTACCTTTCTAAGTTGCTGTTTTCTTCCTGAATTATGGCCAATCTCCAGAATAGGCTCACGGTTTTGTGTCCAAGATATGTACTACCTCCAAGCTCTGTGACATGGCCATGTACTGGATAGCTGAATGGAATGGCGAGCATCTCAGAAAACTCAGATATCAGTGTGACCAGTAAAGTCTCAGTGGAGAATCCCTGCTTTGGGCCCTTTGCTTACCTATTGTTCTGTTGCCCTGAGAGTGAGGAAGGTCTTTGTCTCAGGCCAACCCTTTGTGAATCCTGAAGGAAAGATTTTTCAAATGGAAATGAATATGCTTTACCTTTGGCTCTTTCCTCAATTGATTTGGAAAGAGATGTGTGTGAATCAGCCTCTTGGCCCAGTGTGATTCTTTGACTTAGATTCTCAGCACCTGATGGATCTAAAGAAAGATCCCATGGGTGCATAAAATCCAAAATGGCAAAAAGAGCAGTCATTGTTGATGAAGTATTTTGCCTTCCTCTGTAAGGTTCCTGAATTCCATCAAGTGAGAATAGGGATCTTTTGGGTCAAATGAGTTCTTAAAATCTATTCAGAGGCTATCCAATAGGTGCTTGAGTTTTCTCATCTTTCCAATTCACATAAAGAATCTGTACCCAACACTCAGTAGGACTCAAATTGGAGAAGCAGAGCAGTATTAAGGGCAGGCCTATTTGGTCACTCCTGGTACACAGGAAGGGTGTACAGGCCACTGGGAATTTAGGCAAATGAGGGGCAACAGAGCTTATTTTGGACACTGTCTTGGGCTACGCTAATGCTATCAAATGTCAATCGTATTGTTGACTTCATATTTGTTTTATCCTAAGCTCACATATTCATCCTCAACCCTGTTCAAAGTATCTAATCCCATCACTCACTTTATTCTTTTCCTGATTTCCTAATGTCTCTATTGATATCTGCTTTCCTACATATTTTGCCCTGTGCATCATTGTGACTGACTCTTCACTTGTGTTGACATTTACATTGACTCTCTAACCAAAACCCTATTGCTAAAGAAATTTTGTTCCAAATCCTATACTCACTTTTCTTCCTAAACTTACCGACTATCTTTCTAATCCAACTGACTATAACTTTTTGAATGGATGTTCTATTCTACATTCAATGATCCAAGTACAGTTCAGGTTTCTATTCAACCAGGTGAGGGAGTAGATTCTGCAGTTTGGCAATTGGGGACAGCACATTCTGGCAACAAGATTAGCAAAGAGTTCTCAAGATTTCAACAGTGTTTTGTTAAGCGTACAGAAAAACAGGAAGTGACAAGTACATATTTTATTAACCTTTCATTCCCCACTTCTTTTTCTGGCTACTTTTAATCATTAAAGTGATCGTTGTGGGGTGTCACATTCTATGTCTGCTAGTGGGGTATTACCATAATTTTAATTTGTCCAATTTGAGCTTGGAGAAAAGAAATTACATGATTGAGGAAACAGGGTTTTATAGTTAGTAATACTATGAGGATTATTATTGGACCGGCCAGGGTTGATAAAAACGTAATTAACCAGGGGGACTGTGTAAAAAAAGACTCAAACTACCCTTTTTGTGCCTCTCTCTCTCGTTGTTGCTCTTCAAGGCATCTTTTTAATTTACTCATAGATTTTTTTACAACTCCAGTATTGTCGACATAAAAACAACATTCTTCCCTCAATGAAGCACAAAGGCCCCCCTCTGTCATGAAAAGGAGGTCCAACCCTCGCCTTTTCTGTAAAACAACTTCAGAGAGAGAGGTTAAAGATTCCTGCAAAGCTGTGATGGAGGTTTCTAAAATCTTTAAGTTTTGATATATTGCTGCTTCTAATTGGGTCACTTGTTGTGTCCCATGGACCAGAGCAGTGGTTCTTGTGCCCAACCCTGCAGCAACTCCTATTCGTAATAGAATGGCTAAGGTGAGGGACATATGTTCCCAGCGGAACCGGGTTGTATGTCCCCCTCTTTGATCTTCAAATGAACCTGCGTCATGATAGAGCACTCTGGGAAACATCTGCACCATTTCACAATTAATCACATCTGTTGACCATTTCATGAAAACATAAACAATGTTTAAGTATATAGAATTATACTGTTGTAGGGACGGACAAGGCAAGGCACCTAAGATAGCACCAAAGACACGGAAACAGTCTTATTTGGTTTCAACCAGATTCAGAGGGCATTGCTTCTGTTGTAATCAATTAATCCCCTGAAACCCAAGTTACGTAGTTTCAGAATTTTGTACCCAACACGTAAGGGAAGGGGCTCAGAAGTTCACAGTCTGCAGAAGTTCACAAAAAGCAGTTTTTGTTTCTGTTTTTTCCTCAGTTTGGGTAAGTTAACTTTTCAAGGACACCTGGGTGGGGGTGTCTTCCCTTTCTTTTTTCCCCCTTCCAGCTGTTTCCATACAGCCCAGTTTGTAACTTCTTTATCTTAGAAATGTAGCCATCTCTGTGAAGCCCCAGCTCAAGGCCAGAGGCCTTTTTTTCAAATATTTTGTGAAAAACTAGTAAGGGTGTGTCTAGATCAGGAGTGCTGAAATTTTAGCCAGTTGCCAAGGAGACCAGGGCAACACAAAAATAGGAAGTTTATCTACAGTGAACTCTTTTATCGGGACTCTTTTGCTGAAAGTCCTAAATCAGCCATGGTGAAGACTTCTGGAGAAGGTCAGTTAAGACTTTTCTGTGGGCCTGGTACAGAGGGGGACAATTTGGAAGGCAGGGATAAGAGCAGCTCTGTGGATCTGAGAATGAGGAAGGAGAGATGTAAAAGAATATTGGGAGAGGGCTTTGGGATCTTAATAGCAACAAAAACTTGAGCAGTAGAACAGATAGAACAGAGGGGGAGACGGGAGTGAGATTCCAAAAAGCCTGTGAGGGACTTTAAATTCTTAGTAACCTGTTTTTAGTGATGACAAAGCAACATTAAAGGCCATTTTCATTACATCTTGTATTAGGGTCTGAGGATTCTTCTCAGCGGGTTTGAGCTTTGCATTAGGTGGTAAGAGGACTGGGTGGGACCCGGTGCGGGCACTGACAGGAGAGGAGAGGAGTGAGTGAATGGAGTGGTACCTCAGTACCTGCAACCTCAGCAAGGGAGCAATGGTCTGAGAACCAGTCGAGATTTGGGTTTTTGATCTAGATATTGGAGGGGAGAAATCAAGTTGCTGAGGTGGGAGTGACAGCAGAGAGTCTGGAGCACAAGGCTGAGGGTGAGCATCTATTGGAGAAGCATAGTTCAGGATGTGAGCAAAGGAGAGAGAAGGCCTCCACATAGCGGAATCTCCTTTCACCCTTTTGAGCACTTGCAGAAGTTAAAAAGGTCACACAGAATTTGAGGATCTAGAGACCCCTCTGGGGGCCATCGGTTTTGGTTATCTAATTCGTAATATGGCCAATGCTGTGTACAGAATTTGATGAGGAGTTTGGGTTCCATCTGACAGTCCCTGTATGCTCACATCCCCATGACTTAAAATAGAAGTCTGCTCTCCCCCCCCCCCCACAGCCGTGACTGTTTGTGGCTTTGATAGTCTGCCGGGCAAACATAGTAATCTAGGCTAGCCAACCTGCATCTGGCTCACGTGTCCCTACATCTATAATGTTTGTTTCCATTATCTATGGTACGGAAGGGATTTAATGGAATTTTAGTGGGATCCTGTTAATCAGGGATATCCCAATAGGAAAGACCTATAGCCAGCTGACAAATGACTGGGTGGAGAGATGGCCACTAGGTTCGTAAGGGGGCTGTATTCGAGATAGGCCATACTTCGTGTCCAGTAGGATTTGTGATCAGCCATCGCAGCTTAAGGGGCTGATGAGGGTTACGACTACTGGTCGTCAAGGGGAGAAAAAATATCTTCCAGGATCTTCTTTACAACCATTTGCGATGTTTCTTTTTTCTTCTTTTTTATTTCTTTTTCTGTGTGTGTGTGGGGAAGGCTTCAATACATCCTGAAAATGTATGTTCAAAGACTAGGAGTTATTTAAGTCCATACCTTACTGGCTTAATTTCAGTAAAGTCCACTTCCCAGAATTGTCCTCGTCTGGTTCCTCATAGGTGCTTTCCTGCAGGAAGCTTGGAAGTGTAAGCTTTAACCAATTAATGGACCTGACAGGCTTTTGTTACCCATTCAGTTATTTCCTTTTGCTGTGAGTAGGTTAGTGGAAAACTGTGTTCTTGATCCTTCACGAATGAATGCAGTTTCTTTGAACAAAGGTGAGTGAGTTGATGAACATTTGCTACTGACATAGTTAGAGCCATGATTATAGGAGTAGTTACTGAAGGATTAAAAAATTCCACTTGGGGGCCTTCAGGGTTAAAATTTATTTTGGCCCAGAGCTTGGTGAGCAGAACTCTGCCCATCAATGGGGCCAGGCATTCTGGGATTACTAGGAAGCAGTGATGGATTTTTCCTTTTCCCTGGTCCATGGTCCTCTTAGTTGTCAAAGCCCGATATTTACTTCTGTTAGACTCTTGAATTAGAGACCTTTTATTCGGTAGAGGGCCCAATGGGCCTTATGGGCTGAGTATATTGCCCCTGTATCTACTTCAAAGTTTATTGTGTTCCCCTCCACTTCAAAAGTTACCTTGAGGTCAGGGAGAGGATCTGAGCCCGGACTTTCTTAGTATTCCTCCAGAGTCAGAATATCTGGCTGGCATGGCTGTCTCTTTTTAGGGCACTCTTTGGCCCAGTGTCCTTTTTCTTTAGAGTAGGCACATTGATCTGAGGCCAGGGGTGGCCTCTAGTGTGTGCCCAGGTATCCCTTCCTGTCTCTCTTTTTCTTAGTTTCTGGCCTATTTGTTTTTGTGACCAGGACCTTAGTCAATGCCTTAGTCTGTCTTTTGTTTCTTTTATCCTCACTCAGCTCCCTTCTCTTCCTCAGTTTCTCTCTTAAAGTATACCTTCTCGGGTTCTCTGACTAAATCCCTCAAAGTCATATCTTGTAATCCATCTAAGCATTGTAACTTTCTTTTAATATCCAAGGCAGCTTTCCCAATAAAGGCCATTGTGACAGATGCCTTTTGATCCTCTGCCTGAGGATCGAAAGGAGTATGTCTCTTATATGCCTACATAATTATCTCTAGGAACATACAGGGAGATTCATCAGGCCCTTAAATAATCTCTCTTACCTTGGCCAAATTAGTTGGTCACCTAGCGGCCACTAAGATACCCACTATTAGAGCCCGGCGATAAGTGGACAGATGCTCCCTACCTTCAAAGGTGTTGGGGTCCCAGTTGGTCGTTTCAACAGAAAGCCGGCTTTGAATATGTTGGGAAGTTGTGTCGGTCACGCATTTGGTCCGAGGATGCTTTTTTCTAGCCTCCAGGAGGATTCTCTTTTGTTCCTCTGTCATGAAGAGAGTCCCTAGGTGTTGTTGGCAGTCATCCCAAGTAGGTTGGTGTGAAAACATCAATGACTTCACCAGACCTGAGAGCCAGGTTAGGTCCTCGGTAAAAGGGGGATTGTTATTTTTCCATTTCTATAGGTCTGAAGAGGAGAAGGCCAATACTGGTAGGCTTCCATTTTTTTCCCCATGGCCATCGTCAATCATTGGCCCTTAGGGATGGAGGGAAGCAACACGGGAGTTCCAGGGTTTTCAATCATTTGCCACCGGCGAGTTCCTTTAGCAAGTGCAGCTTCCTCCAGGGGAGGAGGGGCTGTGTGTGACGCAGGGGAGTTATCTGGAGGGCCCTGGGCTGGCTTAGCGTCCTCCAATTGCGGAGAGGCTGAGTCAGCAGCTGGAGAATCACTTAGAGGGTGTTGGGGGTTGTGGGACAAGGGTACAAGATAAGGAAGGGGAGGAGAGTCCAGTAGAGTCAAATCTTGTGACTCAGGGAGAACAGAGGGTGGAGGAGGAGGAGGAGCAGAGAGGTTGAGAGATCGTGGGGGAAGGAGTAGGAACGGGGACACAGCAAGGAAAGGCTTCACCCACGGAAGAGGAGATTTGCAGAGGTCCTGCCAAGTTAAGGTATATTCCTGTTTATCAGTATGGCTATGTGGCCCTGGCTGTAAGGCAATATCTCTGTCTTTTTAAATTAGTGGGAAGTAGAAAGATCCTTCTAGGGGCCATCCGAATCCAAAGGTGGGCCATTCTGAGGCACACAGAGTCTGCCAGGTCCAGCGTTTTACTGAAAAAGAAACATTCTGAGCCCTTAAGCGGATTTTGGTCCATAGATCAAGGGTCAGGGACAGAGGCATTGAAGTGATCTGTCCCATAATGAAAGATACACAAACAGTAAAAGCAACGACACAGGACACAGACAAGAGAAAACAATAAAGACAGGCAATGGACGTCCAACACTGAGACCAAGACTGAGCAGGCGGCAAAACCCGATGGGCTGGCAATACCGAATCTGAAACAAAGTATCACTGAGTCGAGGGGACTATTATTCCTCGATTCCCGAGTCCTCTGTGGCGTCCCCCAGGGACTTGGCTTGTGGCTCTGTGACACGTCTGCCAGCCACCATCAAAGAGAGCTCACACACTTCATCGACAGCCATTTTGCCAAGCCCTAACCTGAAACCTGAAACCAGAAAGAGGCGCCTTACTTACCCTGAGAGTAGCCCATTGTGGTCTCTCGTTCACCGCTGCTGGATTTCGGTGGAACCTCCATATATAAAGATCGGAAGAGCATTGGGGGAAGAGACCACTAAGAGACTCTCTCATGCAAAGACAAAGGGTTTATTGGGGGTCCAGCATGCTGGGGCTCAGAGCTCATTTGAATAGAGCAGAGAACCCTGAGAACAGCTTAAGCAGAGCTTATATACTTTCCTTGAAGAGGGCAGGGAGGAAAGTTTATTGATGGGCGTGGGCGGGTGAGCAGATTGCGTGCAACTGGGTGAGGGAGTACATTCTGAAGTTTGGCAGTTGGGGACAGCACATTCTGGGAAAAAGATTAGAAAACACTTCTCAAGATTTCAACAGTGTTTTATTAAGCATACAGAAAAACAGGAAGTGACAAGAATCTATTTTATTAACATTTCACTACCGACTATACTTTGCCAGATTTCCTAAAGTCTCTATTGATATCTGCATTCCTACATATTTTCCCCAGTTCATCATTGTGATTAATTCTTCACATGTGCTGACATTTACATTCACTCAATACCCGAAACCCTATAGCTAAAGAACTTTTGGTCCAAATCCTATACTCACTCTCATTTATAAACATACCGACTATCTTCCTAATACTCCTGACTATCCATTTTGACTGGAAGTTCTCTTTGAAAATCAATCATCCAAGTTACAAGGTCCTATGCTTAATACCGCAATCAAGGGACCAATGCCCTTCTGGGCTTCAAATCTTACCTAGATTTCTGTTTTCAGATTCCTATATTTTACCTATATATTCTTGAAAATATCGCAGATTCCCAATACCATTATTCATCCAGCAGAATGATTTCTATTCCAAATCAAACCTGTTATTAACCCTAACCATACACTGTTCCCTCAATCTAACTTTAGAGAAGAGCAAGGACAGAGTTGGTCTTAAAATACAGGAATGTAGGGGATCTTCCAACTGCTGAGAAACTCAAAGGTCTATGCGCAAATGATCCCTAGAGAAGTTGTAGGCACCTATGAAGGAACTGAGAGAGCAAAAGTCATCTTTCATTGCAAACAACCTGGTCAGCATGAAGGGATGTGTCTGAATCAGCCTCTCTCTTCTTTATGTAGAGAAGAAGGACAAAACGAGGCCTCTGTGGAGAGCTGTTCCTGGTTACCAATGTTTGATATACCATTCAAACTTGTGAAAGTGTCAAAGGAATTAGGGACAGCCTCCATTTCATGGGACCATTGGAAGCAAATGTTAGGACAACGTGCTTGCCAAGGCATTGACCTCATTCAGTTCCTGAAGGAAGTGACCTCACCTCACATTCTTGGTGATGGAACTCTCTGAACTTGGGATCCAGGCATCCAGGCACACAAATCTAGTCCCAGGCCCAGTCCCAGTGGTCTCCCTTCTTTTGATTTACCAAGGACAGAGTCAGTCTTTCTTGGTATCTACTGATGTGAGGATGGCCAAATGCCAGGAAAGCTCTGAAGAGTGGCCTTTCCTGAGTAAGCAGGAAGTGGCTCACCGCTGTCTCCTGACATCTTCACAGAGTTGGCCAAGGAAACCAGATCTGAGACAGAATAGGCCATTTGATGGGAACATAGTACGGCCCACCAGTCAGAGGTCACACCCGATAGTCAGAGACCTACTTTGGGAAAGGAGGTGACTTTGTGGGTGTGAGTGTGTGTTTGTGATTTTGTCTCATGTTTTGAGAATAGGTAGGAAAGGCAGTTTGTTTGGTTTGGAGTGGACGATTTCTAACAAGTGATTTGACAAGGCGAGTGTTTTTAAGTCTGTGTATCCCACTGTGTCCATGGTTGTAGACATTAGAAAAGAGAATGCATCAAAGGATGTGTCCAGGCTAGTAGAAAGCTTACCAGAATTCTTTCTGCCCAATGTATGAAAGGAATGCGGCTTGCCTTATGGATGGGTAACACCTGCTATCTTCCTAAGTTTCTGTTTTCTTCCTGAATTCTGGCCACTCTCCAGAATAGGCTCATGATTTTGTGACCAAGTTATGTACCACCTCCAAGCTCTGTGACATGGCCATGTACTGGATAGCTGAAGGGAATGGCGAGCGTCTCAGAAAATTCAGATATCAGTGTGACCATGAAAGTCTCAGTGGAGAAACACTGCTTTGGGCCATTTGCTAACCTATTGTTCTGTTCCCCAGAATGTCAGGAAGGTCTTTGCCTCAGGCCACCCCTTTGTGAAGCCTAAAGAAAACAGTTTTTAAATGGAAATGAATGGGCATCACCTGTGGCTCTTTGCTTAATTGCTTTGGAAAGGGATGTGTCTGAATCAGCCTCTTGGCCCTGTGTGAGGTTGTGGCTTAGATTCTCAGCACCTGGTGGATGTAAAGAGAGATCCCATGTGTGCATCCAAAACCAAAATGGCCAAAAAGCAGTCCTTGTGGATGAAGTCTGTCGCCTTCCTCTTTAAAGTTCTTGAACTCCATCAAGTGAGAATAGGGATCCTTTGGGTCAAATGGGTTCTTCAAAGACCTGCAGAGGTGCTTGTGATTTCTCATGACTGAAAATCACGTAAAAATATATACCTGACACTCAGTTTTCCACAAATTGGAGAAGCATAGAAGTATTAACGTCTAGCATATTTGATCACTCCTCTTTCACATGAAGGGTGTCCAGACCACCCTGAATGTACTCCAATGAGGGGCAAGGGAGTTATTTTGGACACTCTCTTGGACTCCGCCACTCATGGAAACCTTCCGCCAGAGGTTGTGATTAGTGTCTATATGGAAGAAGATGCGGGCCATATGGGAGGGTTTTGGTTTCAAATTTGGTCATTTGTGTCCAGTATTAAGACATGACCTGGACCACCTGGGCTTGAACTCTGGTGTGATTCCCCTTAGAGACTGAATTCAGAGAAGTATTGCCATGATTTTTGTTGGGATTTTAGGAGTCCACCCATGAGAATCACCCTTGGAAACTGAGATCTAGGCCCAGGTTGGCTTTCCACAGAGCCCTGGGTATCTCAGCCAGGATATCACATGATTTAATTCTGAAAGACTTGGCAGCCATAGTTGAGAGTCAAAACACCCATGGACGTCACATTGTAGACCTCAATGGGCCTGGCTTCATGTGACATTTTGGCCACTCTTTGGGAAGCCTTGCCTGTGAGAGTTCTACAGAGCATTCATTGAAATGAGCTTCCTCACCATTTAATGGTTCCTGAATGAATTGAAACCCACAGTGCCTGCAACGTCATCCTTGAAAAATGCCTAGATAAATACCATGAAATTTTTGAAATTCCCATGACCAGGTGGCACTGGAGAAACTTTGGATGTCCTGTTGCTGATCATAAATATGCAAGACAGTGCCTTGATTTGTGGGTTTCATGAAAATGGTGTAGAACAGAGATGCCAGTATGTTGGAACCTGCTGAGTAGTGGGCCTAGAGCAGTGGTAGGCAGATGTGTGATAAAAAATTTGTGGTGGGGCCATGTGGATCTGCCATTGGCTTCCAAATGGCTTGTGACTGACATGGTGCAGCCAGCAGACCCTTCCATGTAAAGCCTTCTTGTTATATGGAGATGTTTCCGGGCAATGTTCAGAATCAGGTTGCTATGGACATGTGGTCAAGCTATGTGGGATAGAAGCCTGGTTGGTGCATTCTCCTGCAGACCCTGACCAACCACACATGACAGAATTGCCTCCAGAACTGTGTCCCAGTTGAACTTCTTTTATTTCATGAAGCAAATGCCAAAGTCCCAGTGCAGCAGCAAGAAACACCACGAAAAGTGGAGGATGACCAAATGGCTTCCCAGTCCACATGGGAATACCCTTAGCCCCCAGTGGCCACAGTTTACTTACAAAGAGAGAATTCAGCACTGCTGCCTCATGTTCATTGGAAAATAAGAAATCATGTCCTCCAGGTCACATAGATGCAGACACAGCTTTGATGGTCTCACTAGAAAGAAGCTAAAGCTCCTGACAAAAACATATATTTCAAGTGCCCAAACTCAGAGGCAGTTTCTCAAGAAGTATTTAGGCCAGCAGAGCTCCATATATATGGAGTGTTTATCCTGTCCCATACTAGGAAAACTCCTCTACCACTTCCAAGGTTGTAAACTCCTGAGCATATTATTCACAGATTTTATTACTCTACTCCTCTAATTGTGTCTTACTTTGGGGGAAGGAAATGTCAAGGAATTGTTCTGGATGAGAGTGGGAAGATTTTGTTTAGCACATATTTGCATACACATTGGTTTCATTTTTCTATTTTACATTTGATATACTGAATCCCTGACACTAACACATACCCTACTAGATTCTGAATACTAATCCTAATATGATGGAGAAAAATAACCGAAACAGAATAGAAATACAAGCAGTTCAGAGGAGGCACGTTGTATACTTGGACTTGCCTTTTGCATTATATAGGGTAGGAGTTATAAATCTAGTCAATTTTTTGTTGAAATAGTATTCCATGTGCTTTTAAAGTTAACAAATATGTGAATTCCTGTCTCCCTTTCTCTGTATTCTATTCAGCACATGTATTTTTATATGCACATATATAATCCTACCTGGTATCACACGTACATTCTTGTGAGTTACATAACTTGGCAGATACAAAGTGTGAGAAGAGATCACTCCTCCTAAACGCTGTTTGAACTGAAAATTCAAACTATGGGTGAGCTTCCTAATTGAAAAAAGTTATACATAAATCCATATCCAGTAAAATGAATATTTTTGGATCTGTGGATGATATGTATTTCACGGTGTAATTCGATTGGCATATATATTGCTAATTTTTAAAATCTGTGTGTGGTTATATATATATATATATATATATATATATATATATATATTCTCTCCAGATATTTCAAAATATTTAATATATGTGTCTTATTATACACTCCCTAAATTCATTCATGAATATGTATGTGGATTTATAAAAAACTTTTCACAAGATTATTCTCAGAAATATTCATTCACCTGATATACGTATTTTTTTCCTAGTATTGAAAACTAACTTCAGTGAATGGTGCATATGAATCCTAATATTTCTACAGTAACTGATCCAGTTTCACATCAATGCAAGTAGATTCCTATGGGACATGATAAGTATTTTGAAGTTCATTTTTATTTCAACACTGGTACATTACTATTTCTTCAGTTTATGCACATTATAGGATATATATTTCATCCACAAGTTCACAAATTTATAGGCATATATTTCACTTTCAATCACTTTCTGCTTCAGAAAACACGTGTTCCGCCATGTTTCAAACTGGTCTTTTCATGAGACTTCTTTCAAAACACATTATTTTTGATTTCCTTAATCGCTTTTGAAGCAAAACTCACACACTCTTCATGATAAACCATAAGCCTAGGATTACAATTAGACGTATAACTAGTTGTTATGAATGATTCTATATCAATATATGATTTTTTGAGAGGCAAGATGGCCGCAAAGGGAGTGCAGTAACTCCGTGTACTGCGTCACTGTGAGGGAAAATGACGAGTTAGAACGGCTAAAAGCTATCATGTTAGCAATTTCCAGCAAAATTGGGGTGCTCCAAAACCTAGTGGAAGGATTTTCATCGCACGAGGATCACCTTCAGGGGCTCAAATGCGAGCGATCTGTCCGTCTGTATGGAGCGCTGCTTGTTCGGCAGATCACCCCATGGCTGGAGTCTGCGGCGCGCGCTGGGAAACGACAGGCTGGTGGCGCAAAGATACAGCGATGCTGATTCTGTGGGCTCCTGCCAGCTAGGCATTTGCTGAGCTCGGAGCTGAATTCTGGGTTGGAGACGGGGAAAGGAAACGGTCCAGTTTGGTTCTCCACACCGGTCAGACCACGGAGGAAGCCAGCGGCCACCATCTTGGAGAGCTGACGTCACCATCCTTGTTTTCGACTGATTGCAGCTCTTTCAGCTATAGAACAGGTAATTTCAGGCTGACAATTGTCTGCATCTCGCAGACAAATTGCTCAGACTTAGTGCTAAATAACCCGCGGAAACTGCTTCTTGGAGCCTGCTCCTATCAGAACACGCACCGAGACCGGAGTGTCGGAGTTCCGGCTCCCGGAGCTGCTCTGGCTCAGGGCTATAGAACCAGCTGAAACTGCTTCTTGGAGCCTGCTCCTGTCGGAGCATGCACCAAGTCCGGAGAGGCCGAATTCTGGCTCCCGGAACTGTTTTGGCCCGGTGATAAAGAACCCGCGGAAACTGTTTTTCGGTCCTGGTCCTGCTGAATACTGTGGAGGCCAGAGGGGCCGAACAGAGCCGCCGCCCGGGCCCGGAACAGGAACAGGTCCAGCGACCTGCCGGCGTGGTAGTCAAGAGAACCCGGAGGCAGCGCTGGCACAGGAGCCGGCAGGAGCTGCGCAGCGCGGGTCTCCCAGCTACCGCTCCCACCAGTGCTGACAACTGAGGTCTCTTGCACCGACTCGCCTCGGCGTGGGACTCACGGCTACCGCTCCCACTAGTGCTGACAACTGAGGTCTCTTGCACCAGATACGTGGGCGTGGCTACCAGAAGGTAAGCAAATTGGCTGGGGGTTCTCAGCCCCAAGCTCTACAAACTTAGGGCCTGAGGGAGGCCAACAAGAAGAGTGTGCCCAGGCACTAATGAAACAGCTGCTCCACGCGTGTGCAAGGTAGGCGGAACTGTGAACACCGACAAAACAGGCCCAGTGAACCGCCAGACACATCCCTCCGGTTGGGGGAGGGGCAGAGCCACAGGGCGCCTGCAAGGTAGGCGGACCCGCGACCCACCAGCAGAAAAGGCACAGCAATCCAAAGAGCGGCATAGCCACCCACCGAGCCTACAAGGTAGGCAGACCTGTGACCTACCGGCAGGTCATGCCCAAAAACCTGCGGAGGGGCACAGCTGCCCCACGTGCCTGCTAGGTAGGCTGAACCGTGACCACCAACAGAACAGGCCCAGCGGCCGGCCAGACACATCGCCCCGCCCAGTTTGGGGGAGGGGCAGAGCCGCCGGGCGCCTGCAAGTTAGGCATACCTGCGAATCACCAGCAGATCAGGCCCAGCAACCGCGGAGCGGCAGAGCCACCCCCGGGCCTGCAAGGTAGGCACACTTGCCACCCACCGGCAGGTCAGTCCCAACAAACTGCGGAGGGGCACAGCTGCCCCACGAGCCTGCTAGGTAGGCAGAACCCTGACCACCGACAGAACAGTCCCAGAGGCCGGCCAGATACATCGCCCCGCCCCAGTTGGGGGAGGGGCAGAGCAGCCGGGCGCCTGCAAGGTAGGCAGACCTGCGACTCACCAGCAGATCAGGACCAGCAACTGTGGAGAGGCAGAGCCACCCCCGGGCCTGCAAGATAGGCGCACTTGCCACCCACCGGCAGGTCAGGCCCAAGAAACTGCGGAGGGGCACAGCTGCCCCACGAGCCTGCTAGGTAGGCAGAACCCTGACCACCAACAGAACAGGCCCAGCGGCCGGCCAGACACATCGCCCCGCCCCGGTTGGGGGAGGGGCAGAGCCGCCGGGCGCCTGCAAGTTAGGCAGACCTGCAACTCACCAGCAGATCAGGCCCAGTGACCCGCGGAGCGGCAGAGCCACCCCTGCGCCTGCAAGGTAGGCATACTTGCCATCCACAGGCAGGTCAGGCTCAGCAACTCTCAGAGGGACACAGCTGCTCCACGCATGTGCAATGTAGGCGGAACCGTGACCACCGACAAAACAGGCCCAGTGGCCTGCCAGATACATCACCCCGGTTGGGGGAGGGGCAGAGCCACCACCAGCGCCATTTAGGTAGACAGACCTGCAACCGACAGACAGAACAGGCGTATTGGCCAGCGGAGGGGCAAAACCGCTGCTCACTCCTGCAAGGTAGGCGGACCTGTGACCACCGAAAGAACAGGCCCATCGAAAGTACAGGCACAGCGGCCTCCCGGCGTGGTAGGCACATTGCCTCAATTGAAGGAGGGGCAGAACCACCGCCAAAGCCTGCAAGGGAGACGATGCAGCTATACAAAAGCAATATAAATATATAGGGGGAAAAATCAATAACACAACAGTTTCACCAAGCAGAAAGAAACGCGATCAGTATGAAAAGACAAGGAAAAAAAGGACCACAAGCAATGCAGGTCAATTCAACTTTAGAAGAGGTAATATCTGCAGCAGATGGAATGTCAGATAAAGAATTCAGGATATACATGCTTCAGATGATCTGGAGTCTCAAGAAAGACATTAGACAGCAAAATCAGACAATGAAAGACCACTTCGACCACTTCGACAATGAATTACATAAACAAATCCAAGAAGCAAAAGATCAATTATTCAGGGAGATAGAGGTTATAAAAAACAAACAATCAGAAATCCTGGAAATGTAGGAAACAATAAACCAACTTAAAAACTCAATTGAGAATACTACCAGCAGAGTAGAACACTTAGAAGATAGAACATCAGTCAATGAAGACAAAGTATTTCAACTGGAGAAGAACATAGACAGCTCAGCAAAGCTGTTAAGAAACCATGAGCAGAACATTCAAGAAATATGGGATAACATAAACAGACCAAACTTAAGAGTCATTGGGATACAGGAAGGTATTGAGGTCCAAACCAAAGGAATGAGCAATCTATTCAACGAAATAATACGAGAAAACTTCCCAGACTTGAAGAATGAGACAGAATCCCAAATCCTAGAAGCCTACAGGACGCCGAATGTGCAAAATCATAAGAGATCCACACCTAGACACATTATAATGAAGATGCCCAACATACAGAATAAGGAGAGAATTTTAAAAGCTACAAGAGAAAGGAAGCAGATTACATTTAGGGGTAAACCAATCAGGATAACAGCTGATCTTTTAACACAGACTCTGAAAGCTAGAAGATCCTGGAATAACATATTTCATACACTAAAAGAAAATGGGTTCCAACCAAGAATTGTGTATCCCGTGAAATTAAGCTTCAGGATGGAAGATGAAATTAAAACCTTTCATGATAAACAAAAGTTAAAAGAATTTGCAGCTAGAAAACCATCTCTTCAAAACATCCTCGGCAAAATATTACAGGAAGAGGTAATGGAAAATGTCAATGAAAACCAACAGCGGGAGGTAGTACAGTGAAGGGGGGGGAATAATCAAAGAGGAAAACAAACCATGTTTAGTAACATAAATAAACCAATATGGCTGGAAGAACACCCATATCTCAATAATAACCCTAAATGTTAATGGCTTAAACTCACCAATTAAGAGACACAGGCTAGTAGAATGGATCACAAAACAAGACCCAACAATATGCTGCCTTCAGGAGACGCAATTGATAGGAAAAGACATACTTAGACTGAAGGTGAAAGGTTGGGAAAAATCATATCACTCATATGGACTTCGGAAACAAGCAGGAGTGTCCATATTCATATCAAATAAAATAGATTTCAAGCCAAAGTTAATCATAAGGGATAAAGATGGACACTACATACTTCTCAAGGGAACCATACACCAACAAGACATAACAATCATAAATATATATGCCCCAAACAATGGTGCAGCTATGTTCATCAAACAAACACTTCTCAAGTTCAAGAGTCTAATAGACCACCATCCAATAATCATGGGAGACTTCAACACACCTCTCTCACCACTGGACAGATCTTCCAAACAAAAGTTGAATAAGGAAACTATAGAGCTCAATAACACAATTAATAACCTAGACTTAATTGACATATATAGAATATACCACCCAACATCAAGCAGTTACACTTTTTTCTCAGCAGCACATGGATCCTTCTCAAAAATAGATCATATATTATGTCACAGGGCAACTCTTAGACAATATAAAGGAGTAGAGATAATACTATGCATCTTATCTGATCATAATGGAATGAAATTGAAAATTAACGATAAAAGAAGTAAGGAAAAATCATGCATCACTTGGAGAATGAACAATAGGTTACTGAATGATCAATGGGTTATAGAAGACATCAAGGAGGAAATTAAAAAATTCTTAAAGATAAATGAAAACACAGACACAACATATTGGAATCTATGGGACACAGTGAAAGCAGTTCTAAGAGGAAAATTTATTGCTTGGAGTTCATTCCTTAAAAAAAGAAAAAAACCAACAAATAAATGATCTAATACTTCAACTGAAAATCCTAGAAAAAGAAGAGAAAAACAACAGCAAAAGAAGTAGAAGACAAGAAATAATTAAAATCAGAGCTGAAATTAATGAAATCGAAACGAAAGAAACAATAGAAAAAATTGACAAAACTAAAAGTTGGTTCTTTGAAAAAATAAAAAAAATCGACAGACCCTTAGCCACGCTAACGAAGAGAAGAAGAGAGAGAACTCATATTACCAGCATACGGGATGAAAAAGGCAATATCACAACAGACACTTCAGAAATACAGAAGATTATCAGAAATTATTTTGAATCCTTATACTCCAACAAAATAGAAGATAGTGAAGGCATCGATAAATTTCTTAAGTTATATGATTTGCCCAGATTGAGTCAGGAGGATATTGACAACCTAAACAGACCAATATCAATTGAGGAAATAGAAGATACCATCAAAAGACTACCAACTAAGAAAAGCCCAGGACCGGATGGGTATACAGCAGAGTTTTACAAAACCTTTAAAGAGGAACTAATACCAATACTTCTCAAGCTATTTCAGGAAATAGAAAAAGAGGGAGAACTTCCAAATTCATTCTATGAGGCCAACATCACCCTGATTCCTAAATCAGACAAAGACACTTCAAAGAAAGAAAACTACAGACCAATATCTCTAATGAACCTAGATGCAAAAATCCTCAATAAACTTCTGGCGAACCGGATACAAAAACATATCAAAAAAATTGTGCAACATGATCTGGTAGGATTTATCCCTGGGATGCAAGGTTGGTTCAATATACGGAAATCAATAAATGTTATTCACCACATCAATAGGCTTAAAAATAAGAACCATATGATCATCTCGATAGATGCGGAAAAAGCATTCGACAAAGTAGAGCATCCCTTTATATTCAAAACTCTAGAAAAACTAGGGATAACAGGAACATACCTCAATATTGTAAAAGCAATCTATGCTAAGCCTCAGGCTAGCATCATTCTGAATGGAGAAAAACTGAAGGCATTCCCTCTAAAATCTGGAACAAGACAGGGATGCCCTCTCTCACCACTTCTGTTCAACATAGTTATCGAATCACTGGCCAGAGCAATTAGACAGACGAAAGAAATTAAAGGCATAAAAATAGGAAAAGAAGTACTTAAATTATCACTATTTGCAGATGACATGATTCTATACCTAGCAGACCCAAAAGGGTCTACAAAGAAACTATTAGAGCTAATAAATGAATTCAGTAAAGTGGCAGGAAATAAGATCAACACACATAAATCAAAGGCATTCCTGTATATCAGCAAAAACAATGCTAAGCAGGAAGTGTGAATCAGGCGGGATAGCTATACCTGACTTCAAACTATACTACAGAGCAATAGTAACAAAAACACCATGGTACTGGTAACAAAACCGGCGGGTGGACCAATGGTACAGAATAGAGGACACAGAAGCCAATCCACAAAACTACAACTATCTTATATTCGATAAAGGGGCTAAAAGCATGCAATGGAAGAAGGATAGCATCTTCAACAAATGGTGTTGGGAAAACTGGAAATCCATTTGCAACAAAATGAAACTGAATCCCTTTCTCTCGCCATGCACAAAATTTAACTCAAAGTGGATCAAGGAACTTGATATCAAATCAGAGACATGGCATTTGATAGAAGAAAAAGTTGGCTATGATCTACATACTGTGGGGTCGGGCTCCAAATTCCTCAATAGGACACCCATAGCACAACAGTTAATAACTAGAATCAACAAATGGGACTTACTCAAACTAAAAAGTTTTTTCTCAGCAAAAGAAACAATAAGAGAGGTAAATAGGGAGCCTACGTCCTGGGAACAAATCTTTACTCCTCACACTTCAGACAGAGCCATAATATCCAGAATATACAAAGAACTAAAAAAATTAGACAATGAGATAACGAATAACCCAATCAACAAATGGGCCTAGGACCTGAACAGAAATTTCTCAGAGGAGGACATACAATCAATCAACAAGTATATGAAAAAATGCTCACCATCTCTAGCAGTCAGAGAAATGCAAATCAAAACCACCCTAAGATACCATCTCACTCCAGTAAGATTGGCAGCCATTAGGAAGTCAAACAGCATCAAGTGCTGGCGACGATGTGGGGAAAAGGGTACTCTTGTACATTGCTGGTGGGACTGCAAATTGGTGCGCCCAATTTGGAAAGCAGTATGGAGATTTCTTGGAAACCTCGGAATGGAACCACCATTTGATCCAGCTATTCCCCTACTCGGTCTATTCCCTAAAGACCTAAAAATAGCACACTATAGGGACACTGCTACATCCATGTTCATAGCAGCACAATTCACAATAGCAAGACTGTGGAACCAACCTAGATGCCCTTCAATAGACGAATGGATAAAAAAATGTGGCATTTATACACAATGGAGTATTACTCTGCATTAAGAAATAACAAAATCATAGAATTTGGAGGGAAATGGATGGCATTAGAGCAGATTATGCTAAGTGAAGCTAGCCAATCCCTTAAAAACAAATGCCAAATGTCTTCTTTGATATAAGGAGAGTAACTAAGAACAGAGTAGGGACGAAGAGCATGAGAAGAAGATTAACATTAAACAGGGATGAGACGTGGGAGGGAAAGGGAGAGAGAAGGGAAATTGCATGTAAATGGAAGGAGACCCTTAGGGGTATACAAAATTACATACAAGAGGATGTGAGGGGAAAGGAGGAAAATATAAGGGGGAGAAATGAACTACAGTAGAGGGGGTAGAGAGAGAAGAGGGGAGGGGAGGGGGGAGGGGGGATAGTAGAGGATAGAAAAGGCAGCAGAATACAACAGACACCAGAATGGCAATATGTAAATCAATGGTTCTGCAACTGATGTGATTCTGCAATCTGTATATGGGGTAAAAATGGGAGCTCATATCCCACTTGAATCAAAGTGTGAAATATGATATATCAAGAACTATGTAATGTTTTGAACAACCTACAATAAAAATTAATTAAAAAAATATATGATTTCTTATATATTTTCAGATATCAATTCAATACATTATTTAAAGGGGAACCAGTTATATTATTTATTAACTGTATGATCTATTCATGCATTATCTCTATATTCATAGACACAGGGTACACCTATTTTTACCCTCAATACTAATGTATACGTTTTCAAAATATTCCTCAAAAAATGGTGGAAGAAATACTCATGTCACCTAATCTATATATACATTTTATCACAGTAATATTCTGGACAAAAAAATCAAAGGTCACCCTTAAGTTTGTACCAAAGCCTAAAAGGAAAGTGAGCATGGATTACTAAAACCTTCCATGTCCAGGTGGCCTAATGCTCTCAAATGTCAATCTTATTGGTGACTACATTTTTGTTTCTTCCTAAGATTATATATTCAATCTCAAGCCTGTTGAAAATGTCTAATCCTATCACTCACTTTATACTTTGCCTGATTTAGTACTGTCTCTATTTATATCTATTTTCCTACATATTTTCCCCTGTTCATCATTGTGACTGACTCTTCACTTGTGCTGACATTTACATTCACTGTCTACCTGAAACCCTATTGCTTAAGAACTTTTGGTCTAAATCCTATTCTCACTCTTCTTTGTAAACCTACTGACTATCTTCCTAATCCTACCGACTATCCCTTTTTGAGTGGATGTTCTCTTCGACATTCAATCATCCAAGGTACAAGCTCCTATGCCATTGTATATAGATTTATCTGAGACATTTTTGCAGAAAATAATTCATAGCTAAGTGTACCAATTAAGGGCCCAATGCACTTCTGGACTTCATATCTTCCATAGATTTCTGTTTTTATACTTATATTTCACCTATATATTCTTGTAAATATCATAGTTTCCCAATACCATTATTCGTCATGCAGAAGGATTCCTAACCCCAAATTGAACATGTTACTAACCCAAAACCATACATTGTTCTCTCAATCGAACTTTACAGAACAGCAGGGACAGGGTTGCTCTTAAAATACAGGAATGTAGGACATGTTCCAGCTGTTGAGAACATCAAAGGTCCATGCAGAAATGATCCCTTGAGAAGATGTAGGCAGCTACGAAAGACCTGAGAGAGAAAAGTCATCTTCTATGGCAAACAACCTTGTCAGCATGAAGGGATGTATATGAATCAGCCTCTCTCTTCTTAATGTAGAGAAGATGGACCAAAACAGTGCTTGGTGGAGAGCTGTTCCCGGGTGCCCATGGTTTATATACCATTCTAACTTGTGAAAGTGTCACAGGAAGTAGGGGCAGCCTCCATCTCATGGGACTCTTGAAAGCAACTGTTAGGACAAAGTGGTTGTCAAGGCAATGACCTCATTCAGTTCCTGAAGAAGTGATCTACCTCACTTCCTTGGTGATGGAACTCTCTTAACTTTTTGATCCAGGAAGCCAGGCACCCGGAGCCAGTCCAGTCCCAGACCCAGGAATAGGCATGTAACCCTTTTTCTGCAGTGAGAAGATCAATTGCCCTTTGGTTCTGTAAAGCCACTTGTGCCAATGATGTAACCTGCCGCTGCAAGGAACCCAGAGACTCAGCCATGGTATTGAGTGTTTCCTGCAGTTTTTGTTGAAGGTCATTGGATGCCCATAGAGCATGACCTATAGCTCCACCAGAGAGTCCGAGACTCGTCACTGAGGTTGTTAAAATGAGGCCTACCAGAACCGGCAGAAAGACTACCCTACGGGTGCGGGAAGGTTGGGCCAACTGTCAGAATTCGGTGGGAGTATACAAAGATAGCTGAGGAACTACAGTAACCAAGAAACAGGTGCCAGAGACATTGATCGTTGAGGTACTTAAAGACCCATTACACCAGAGGAAATGTTCAGGTTGCCTAAACACAGGGCTCTATGGGGTGTTGTAGCTCAAGGAACAAACGGGTAAAGGATTCATTATTGGCAGGTGGAAACAGATGAAAGGAAATAAAGTATTGGTGGAATAACTTTCCCACAGTGAGATACGTGTCACATGTAGAGGTTGTCCTTTTTAGAGAAATTGTAGGGTTTTGCTGGAATATTTTCTGCCGCTAATGGGACTGCTGCTAGAAGTGGACGACTAAGTGAAGCACAGAGAAAGCACTGAGAAGTAGGCAAAGAAAGAGGGGTGGAGTTTAATAATCAAAACGTTTGGTGTAGCAAATTGAGCCATGTGGGAGGGGGACCTGAGGGGGTTGAAGGCTCTGAATCCTCTTTGGATGAGCTATGGATACGATCTCGAAGTTTTGATTCTGAGTCCTTAATGTGTTCGACTACCTGGATGGTTGCCTTAGGTGGCGTAATCAGGGTGCGGCCAATAGTCATCCACTCTCTGGGTCTGACTGAGGTTGTCTGAGCATAGACAGCAAACTCAACATAGCCCCAACGTTTGGCCTTGGGGTCAGGTTTATCTAAAGTATACCATCCATTGTTATTGGATGAAGAGCCTTTATGCCACTTTATGTAACTAGAAGTCCACCCTTCAGGGTAACCGAGTGAGTGGTAAGAATAGCTACCACGTTCATCATGGAACCTGCATGACCAATAGGGGCACCCATTATATATCTCAGGCCACCAATGACAATAATCTTTTGTTTGATCAAAAAGGAAGCAAATGAAAGGCCAGTTCCAGCTACCAGGGTCGAAGGTCCTTGGAGGTGACAATTTTAGGGAAATAGAGGTGCAGTTGTGGATGAAGCAAGTAGTTGCATCCACTCCGCGGACCTTCTGCATGCCATGTTCTGAGTATCGTTCCCGAAGAGTGAATAGATGCATGGTAGGTGAGGAGGGTAAAGACCAGTCCTGACAGAGCACAGAAAATAAGCAGAGCACAAAAAACAAGCAGTTAGAGAAGACTAGGGTGTTGGGAGAGCTCATTGTGCCTTCTTTAAGAGGAATTGGGCTGCAAGGAAAACCGTGTGAGCCGCAACTTAAATGGGTGAGATGGGTGTGGAGAGCAGGAGTAAAGGGGAGGTTCAGGAGGTGATTCTTGGAGTTCCTCTGGGGTGGCCCTGTCGTCAGCATGTGGGGCCTCCTGGTGATGTGGCTTCAACCTAGACATGTGATTCCAGGGAGTGAGACGGTTGTCTGGTAAGGAGAGTTTGGCGGCGGTGGGGGTACAGAGAATGACAGGCTAGGGGCCTTCCCATTTTGGGGCAAGAGTCCCTTTCTCCTCTGGGGTATTATAATTGACTAGACTAACAGGTGTTAAGGGAGCAGTGTTTGGAGAGGAGACTGGGTCCGGAAGAAGCCAGTCCTGATATTTCCAGAGTTCCGAGCGGAGATGAAGCAAGAGAGGCAAAGACAAATCTCGGGTGAGAGGTCCTTGTGAAATGACCAACGCAGGGGTTATAACATGTCTTTCATACATTATCTCAAAAGGAGACAGTAAAGATGTTTTCTTAGGGAGAGCTCTGATTCGAAGCAAATCCAAGGGAAGGAGTTTGACCCAGTCTATGTTTAATTCCATTGTCAATTTGGTAAGGACTTCCTTTAGAGTACGATTTACCCTTTCCACATTCCCTGAAGCCTGGGGGAAATATGGACAGTTGAAATGCCACTTGAAGGAGAGGGCTTGAGAGACCTTTTGTGTGATCCTAGAAGTAAACTCAGGGCCATTGTCATATTGTAGGAAAGTGGGCATACCAAACCTGGGGATGATGTCTGTCAGTAAGATTGAAGCTAAAGTGGAAGCCTTTTTATTGGAAGTGGGAAATGCCTCAACCAAACCAGAGAAAGTGTCCACAAAGACAAGGAGGTATTTAGTGTGCCATACTGTGGGCATGTTGGTGAAGTCTACCTGCCAGTCAGCAGAGGGAATGTGTCCCCGGGCTTGTTGGGAAGGGAAACGTTTGGGCCTTAAAGGAGTATGAGGGTTGGTCCGCTGACAGATCTGACAATTAGAGGCTATATTCTGTAGCATGGCTTGTCAGAGGGAGTGAGGAAGAAGAAACTCTGTAAAAAGAGGGTCAAAGACTGAGAATTGGAAAGGAATAGAATATGAAGGAACTTGAAAAGATGCTTGTTCTTACTGAAAGAAGTAGGGGCTTCAGATGAGCTGTCTAAAGTGGCCATTATATGCCCACCATGGGGGCCATGATTGGAAGTGGTAGCAGCCATTCGTGCCACCTGGTCAGCTTTGGCATTGCCCTCAGTGATAAGAGAGCCGTCCTTCTGATGGGACCTACAATGGACATCTCCCAACTGGGTGGGTAAGTGGGAGGCCTCTATCAGATTGGTTATAAGAGCTGAATTAGTGATCGCATTACCTTTGGTGGTAAGTAGGCCTCGCTTCTTTCAAATTGCAGCATGGGATAATAAGATATGGAAGACATATTTTGAATCAGTTTAGAGGGTGAGGGATTTGCCTTGTGCTAGAAGGCAGGCACGAGTGGATGCTATAAAATCAGCCTGCTGGTCTGTAGTTCCTGAAGGCAAAACTTTGGCCTCTATAATCTCAGTGGCTGAAAATACAGCGTATCCAGAGTAATGAGTTCCATTCTGCCTAAAGGAACGCTGTCAGTAAACCAGATAAGGTCAGGCTTGGTGAGTGGTGTCTCAGAAATGGAAGAATGACAGAGGAGGAAATCATCTAAGTTTTCCAAGCAATTATGAGTTGGTGTGTGAGACATGGGAGTCATTGGGAGCAGTGAGGCAGGGTTCAGTGCAGAGCAGGGGAGGAAAATAATATTAGGGTTTTCCAGAAAGGAAGTGAGGAGCGACAGAACTCTGGATGTAGGGAGGGTTTGAAGGCCCTTTTAAGGTAAAAGATCTTTCAAGTGATGTGGGGAGTAGATAGTTCAAGGGGCCCCAAAAGTCAGATTAGAGGCTTCTTTGTGTAAAATTTGTCCAGTAGCCAGAGCTCTTAAGCAAGGGGCCCACCCACGGATGGAAAATAAGAAACCATGTCCTCCAGGTCACATAGATGCAGACCCAGGTTGATGGTTTCACTAGAAAGGAAGCTAAAGCACGTGACAACAACATATATTTCAAGTGCCCAACCTCACAGGCAGTATCTCAAGAAGTCTCTAGGACAACAGACCTCCATGTTTTTGAAGTGTTTACCCTGTCCCTTACTTTTGGAAACTCCTCTAACACTTCCAAGGTTGTGCACTCCTGATCGCATTCCATTCCAGATATGTATTCATGGATTTTCTAACTCTTCTCCTCTAATTGTGTCTTACATGGGGTGAAGGTGTTGTCAAGGTATTGTTCTGGATGAGAGTGGGAAGATTTTTGTGTAGCACATATTTACATACACATTGGATTCATTTTCCAATTTTCCATTCGAAATACTGAATCCCTGTCAGTAACCCATACCCTAATAGACTCTGACTACTAATCCTAATATGATGGAGACAAATAACCCAAACATAATATTAATACAAGCAGTTCAGAGGAGGCATGGTGTATAGTTGGTCTTGCCTTTTGCATGATATAGTGTAGGAGTTATAAATCTTGTCAATTGTTTGTTGAAATAGTACTCCATGTGTTTTTAAAGTTAACACATATGTGAATTTCTGTCTCCTTTTTTCTGTAGCCAATTCAGCACATGTATTTTTATATGCACATATAAAATCATACCTGGTATCACACGTACATTTTTGTGAGGTGGCTAACTTGGCAGAAACAAAGTATGAGAAGAGATCACCCCTCCTAAACGCTTTTGGAACTGAAAATTCAAACTATGAGTGAGATTTTTAGTTGAACAACATTATACATAAATCCATGTTCAGTAAAATTAATATTTTTGGATCGGTGGATGATATATATTTCACGATGAATTTTGATTGGCATATATATTGCTACTTCCTAATGTTTCTCTGTGTGATATATATATATATATATATATATATATATATATATATATATATATATATATATATATATATATTTTTTTTTTTTTTCCAAATATAAAATATGTGTCTTATTATACACTCCCTTAATAATTCACTCATGCTCATGTATGTGGTTTTATAATCAAATTTTCATACGATTATTTTCAGAAATATTCATCCACCTGAAATACATATTTGTTTTCTAGTACTGAAAACTCACTTCACTGAATGGTGCAAACAAATCCTTATATTTCTACAGTAACTGACCCAATTTAACATCAATGCATGTAGATTCCAATGGGGCATGATGTGTATTTTGACGTTCATTTTATTTAACACTGGTACATTACTATTTCTTCAGTTTTTGTACATCATAGTATAAACATTTCATCCATAAGTTCACAAATTTAAAGACATTTGAAACACATTCAATCACTTCCTGCTTCAGTACACATGTATTCCTCCTTGCTTTTGACTGGTCATTTCATGAGACTTCTTTCCAAACACATTATTTTTGATTTCCATAATCAATTTTGAAGCAAAACTCACACACTTTATGATAAACCACAACCCTAATATTACCATTAGATGTATAACTTGTTGGAATGAATGTATGTATATCAATATAACATTTACTGTGTATTTTCAGATATCAATTTATTCCAATTTCTAAAGTTGGAATCAGTTATATTATATATTCACACATGGTACACCTATTTGTACCCCCAATACTAATTTATATCTCTTCTAAATATTGCTCCCAGAAATGGTGCAAGAAATACTCATGTCACCTGATCTACATATACATTTTATCACAGTAATATTCAGGCCACAAAATGCAAAGTCACACTTACAATTGTACCAAAGCCTAAATGGAATGTGAGTATGGATTATGAAAATCACCCATGTCCATGTTGCCTAATGCTCTCAAATGTCAATCCTATTGGTGACTACATATTTGTTTATTCCTAAGATTATGTATTCAACCTCAAGCCTGTTGAAAATGTCTAATCCTATCAATCACTTCATCATTTGCCTGATTTCCTAATGTCTCTAATGATATCTGCTTTCCTACATATTTTCCCCAGTTCATCATTGTGACTGACTCTTCAAATGTGCTGACATTTACATTTTCTGTCTACCTGAAACCCTATTGCTAAAGAACTTTTTGTCCAAATCCTATACTGACTCTTTTTCTAATCCTATCAAGTATCTTCCTAATCCTACCAACTATCCTTTTTTGACTGGATGTTCTCTTCAACATTCAATTATCCAAGGTACAAGGTCCTATGCCATTATGTATAGATTTATCTGAGACACATGTGCACATCATAATTCAGAGTAAAGTATCCCAATCAAGGATCCAATGCCCTTTTGGGCTTCAAATCTTACCTAGATTTGTGTTTTCATACATATATTTCACCTCTATATATCCTTATAAATATTGCAGGTTCCCAATACCATTATTCATGCAGCAGAATGATTCCTAACCCAAATCAATCATGTTATTAACCCTAACCATACTTTGTTTCCTCAACCTAACTTTACAGAAAAGCAAGGACAAAGTTGGTCTCATATAGAAATGTAAGAGATCTTCGACCTGCTGAGAACCTCAAAGGTCCATGCAGAAGTGAACCCTGGGGAAGATATAGAAAGCTATGAAGGACCTGAGAGAGCGAAAGTCATCTTTCATGACAAAAAAAAAAAAAAAAAACAGGTCAGGATGAAGGGGTGTGTCTGAAGCAGTCTCTCTCTTCTTAATGTAGAGAAGATGGACCAAACCAGGGCTGTGTGGAGAGCTGTTTACGGGTGCCTATGTTTGATATACCATTCTTACTTGTGAAAGTGTCACAGGAAGTAGGGGCAGCCTCCATCTATTGGGACACTTGGAAGCAACTGTTAGGACAAAGATGTTGCCAAGGCAGTGACCTCATTCAGTTCCTGAAGGAAGTGACCTATATAACTTTCTTGGTGATGGAACTCTCTGATCTTGGGATCCAGGAAGCCAGGCACCCAGAGTCATTCCCAGTCCCAGTCCCAGTGGCCACACATGTTTGGATTTACCAAGGACAGAATCGGTCTTTCTGTGTAACTACTGATGTGAGGATGGCCAAATTCCAGGAGAGCTCTGAAGAGGGGCCTTTCCTGAGAAAGCAGGTAGTGTCTCACTACTGGCACCTGACAACTTCACAGTGTTGGCCAAGGAGACCAGATGTGACATAGGACAGCCCATTTCGGGGAAACGTAGTATGTCCCATCAGTCAGAGGACACTCCGGATAGTCACAGACCTACTTGGGGGAAGGAGTTGACTTTGTGGGTGTGCGTGTGAGTTTGTGGTTTTGTCTCATGATCTGAGAATATATAGGAAAGTCGGTTTGTTTGATTTGGAGTGGACTGTTTCTAGTAAGTCTTTTGACAATGCGAGTGTTTCTATGTCTGTTTATCCCACTGTGTCCGTGGTTGTAGACATTAGAAAAGAGAATGCATCAATGGATGTGTCCTGTCTAGTGGAAAACTTCACAGCATTCATCCTGCCCAATTTATGAATGGACTGTGGCTTGCCTAATGGATGGGCAACAACTACTATCTTCCTAAGTTCCTGTATGTCTTCTTGAATTCTGGCCACTCTCCAGAATAGGTTCAGGGTTTTGTGTCCACGATATGTACCACCTCCAAGCTCTGTGACATGGCCATGTACTGGATAGCTGAAGGGAATGGGATCATCTCAGAAAACTCAGATATCATTCGAGAAACCCTGCAATGGGCCATTTGCTTATCTATTGTTCTGTTTCCCTGAATGTCAGAAAGGTCTTTGCCTCAGGCCACTCCTTTGTGAAGCCTGAAGGAAACGGTTTTCAAGGGGAATTAATGGGCATCACCTGTTGCTCTTTGCTTAATTGCTTTGGAAAGGAATGTGTCTGCATCAGACTCTTGGCCATGTGTGAGGCTGTTGCATAGATTCTCAGCACCTGATGGATCTAAAGAAAGTTCCCACGTGTGCTTCCAAAACCAAAATGGCCAAAAAAGCAGTCATTGTGGACGAAGTCTCTCGCCTTCCTCTGTAACGTTCCTAACCTCCATCAAGTGAAAATAGGGATCCTTTGTGTCAAATGAGTTCTCAAAACCCTGCAGATGATAGCCCATATGTGCTTGGGTTTTCTCATGATTCCAATTCACATAAAGAGTCTATACCCGAGAGTCAGTAGGCCTCAAATTGGAGAAGCAGAGCAGTATTTATGGCAGGCTTATTTGATCACTCCTGGTTCTCAGGAAGGGTGTCCAGGCAACCCTGACTTTAGGCAAATTATGGGCAAGGGAGTTTATTTTGTACACTGTCTTGGGCTGAGCCCCTCATGGAAACCTCCAGCCACAGGTTATGATGAGTGTCTATATGGAAGAAGATGAGGGGCTTGTGGGAGTGTTTTGGTTTTAATTGTGGTCATTTGTGTAGTGCTTGGAAGTGATGACAGGGTCTACCTGGGCTTGAACTCTGGTGTGATTCCCCTTAGAGTCTGAGTTCTGGAACTGATCTCAGAGAAATATTGCCATGAACTGTGTTCAGATTTTAGGAGGCCACGCATTGGATTTCCCCTTGGAAACTGAGATCAAAAAAGAAGGGTGACTTTCCACAGAGCCTTGGAATCTCAGCTAAGATATCACATGATTTTATTCTGAAAGATGTGGCAGCCATAGTTGACAGTCAGAACACCCATGGACGTCACATTGAAGACCTCAATGGGCCTGGCTTCATGTGACCTTTTGACCACTCTATGGGATGACTTGCCTGTGATATTTCTCCAGAGATTTCATTGAAATGAGTTTCCTCGCCATTTAATGGTTCCTGAATGAACTGAAACCCACAATGCCTCCAACTTCATCCATGAAAAATGGCTAAATAAATACAATAAAATTTTTGAAATTCCCTTAACCAGGTGGCACTGGAGAACCTTTGGATGTCTTTTTCCTGATCATGAGTGTACAAGAGAATGCCATGATTGACGGGGTTTCATGAAAATGGTGTAGAACAAAGATGCCAGTAAGTTGGACCCTGCTGAGTAGTGGGCCTATTGCAGTGGTGGGCAGGTGTGTGATAATACATCTGTGGTGTGGCCATGAGGATTTTCCATTGCCTTCAAAATGGCTTGTGACTGATATGGTGCAGCCAGCAGACCCTTCTTGTTACGTGGAGAGGTTTCTGGGCAAAGTTCAGAGTCAGATTTCTATGGACAAATGGGCAAGCTTTGTGAGATAGAAGCCTGGTTGGTGCATTCTCTGTCACCACAAGTGACAGAACTCCCTCCAATACTGGGTCCCAGTTGAACTCGTTGTATTTCATGAAGCAAATACCAAACTCCCAATGCAGCAGCAAGAAACACCACGAAAAGTGGAGGATGACCAAATGGCTTCACAGTTCACACGGGGAGACACTTAGCACCAAGTGGCCACAGTTTACCTACAAATACAAAATTCAGCACTGCTGCCTCATGTTCATTAGAATACAAAAAACCATGTCCTCCAGGTCACGTAGATGCAGACCCAGCTTTTATGGTGTCACTAGAAAGGAAGCTAAGTCTCCTTACAACAACATATATTTCAAGTGCCCAACCTCAGAGGAAGTTTCTCAAGAAGTCTTTAGGCCGGCAGAGCTCCACGTCTTTGGAGTGTTTACCTGTTAGACCAGGACGCTAGAAAAGACCACTGACTCAAATTAAAATCAAATAAAATTAAGTTTATTATTTCCACCGGCCGTGCTGCCTCTCCCTCCCAAAATGGTGGGAACAAGACAGCATCCCCAGCTTTCCTACAGCCCAGTTTTATAGCCCAGAAAGTTACACAAAAGGGGGGTTACAGATAACAAAACTCTGATAAACATCACATTAAAGGTAGTTTACAATTTTTTTTGCTGTCCCTACATTAGAATTCATGAGGACCATTAGAGCCTCAGAGAGGGTTGTTGTCTGGCCAGAGGAGGCAAATATTTATGATGTGTCACTAAAGTTTCAGAGAGGGCTGCTATCTGGTCAGAGAGCTGGGCATGCGTGAGTTCAAGGCGTGGGCAGGCATTCCACGCAGGTTCAGAATTTGAAGTAATTTATGGTAAAGCCAAAATTATCTTTTCATGGCTTTGTGGCATGATGGCTCCCAATTTTAATAAAAGATCAGGTTGGGTCTACAATTCCCCCCTTTTCTCTGTGTCCCTTTCAAATCTTTGATAGATTATGGGAAGAACACTGAGGAAATTTTAATCCCTCAGATAAGAGTCTCCAAATTTTTACAACTCACCCAAAACCGATCTCCCTGATTTTACCTGACTTAATTAATTATTTATATTGATAGTCTATTTATCTTTCTCTCCATTGTTGTAAAAAGAGTGGCATCACTAATTTTTTCTTCTTCTGTCCTGAGACAGGGTGACGTGAGTGGGCTCGTCGTGAGGGACATGAGTTGCCTATTAGAAGTCAGTTGAGAGACATGAGTTGCCCTTTAGAAGTCAGTTCGGTTTGAAGTCAGGTTGGGGAAGAACAGGTTGTAAAGTCATCTGTGAATGGATTCTTCTATGAGTGAAACAAAAACCATGAGTACTGAATAAATGTTGCAGCAGCTGGAACATGTCACTGTATAGAAATTCCCTCACCAGTCTTTAATATCCCCAATTATCAGGACCGTCAACTTAATATTTAACTTTAAGTGTTACAGTTGGCCCTCCCAATAAGACACAGTTTAATAATTTAATGTCATCTGATCTTGTAAAAATCCTTTTACTAGTATGACCTCTGCGTCTAATAGAGAAACCTTTAATTCTGTTACTCAGGGCTGGATAATCGTACTAGCAAACACCAAGCCTACCTGTGTAGGTTAGGAATATCTGTAGGTCTTAAACTGAAAACTTCTGCCTGTGGCAGCTCTTCTTGATAGTCTCTTTTTATAAGTATTAGACATTCCTGTGTGAGAATCCTTCTTTGTAGCCTCCAGTCTTACTTATTTTGGGAGGATAAGATAAAGTGCATACCTTAAAATTTTATTATGATTATTATTATTATTATTTAAAATGTCCAGGAGTGGCTGTATTTTGGTCTTAACTGTCTTTGCTAAGTGTTTAAGATGAAGCAGTCAAACTGACTTTTGTTTCTATCTATTGTTAACAGTCAGCTGAGATTTTGTGGGAATCAATTCTGGGGAAACTTGAGAAGAGATTCTCAGTTCTGCTAGTGCCATTTGCGCTAGGTGGGTCCAGGTCTTGCTTGACCATTTGGCTTCCCTCAGAAGCATCATGGATGTCTCCTTTCTATGATGACTCTCCTCTTTGTAACAAATGCACTGATTGGCTTTCTGTTCTCCAGTGGTCTCATTAATCTCCCTGATCAGGAGGTTATGTGGCTCAGAGTTGCAAAGCTCTTTAGAGAAGTCCCCTGTTCCCTGGATTCAGACTGACTCAGAGGGCAAGAGCCAAATATTGGTTTTCTTGACCCTTTTCATTTAACATTCATTTTAAATCCTAATCTTAAAAATCCAGCAAATAAATTTTAACAGCCTTACATTAAGAGTACTGGGCTTTAATGTCTATAACTTTATAATTACCTTTTTATTAATTGGGATCTGTATTATTCTGTCTGTATTGTAGTTGATGACTTATTATCTTGAATAAACCCATGTTGTGTTCTTAAAGCAACACATTTGTAAAACACTAACAGGGAATCTTTAGATCACTTATAAGAAAATTTCAAACTAAAATTAACAAAAGTAAAAATACTTAGTTCGTGTAATATCTTCCCTGAATTTTTTGGCTGAATTATACTTTATATCCCCTGTTTGAGATCCTAGGAATATTGACAATAAAAAAAAAAACTTTTTAACATAACTTTAAAGAAATATTATCTGACCTAATGGTTTCATAGTCATTCTCACATGTAGTAGGATGGGACACACAGCCTTATCTCAGGTAAGGCAGGGCTCTTTATAAATCTTAACTATTTTAGTTCTAAAGCTGATCTTTATTTTTAAATATCATTTGACAATGTTTAAATAAATTGTTTGAGGTCACATGAACATTAGCTAACACCATATGATATCACATTTAAAACATGAATTAAAGAAAGGCTGAAAGTTTTTAACCTTTACAAAGATTAGGCTCTAATTAACTTAAAAATACATTTAAATTGTTCCCCAATGTAAAAAGTAACATAAAAATTTACATATCTTATTGATAACAGGTAAATAAATCCACAATATATTTTTTACCACACAACTTCAGAGCACCAGCTTGATATAATACTCTTTAAACGTTTCTACCTTACAGACTTGCATACCTGTAAGATATGAAAACATTAATAGCATAACAATTACATTTATGTTTCTACATTAATCAAGTTTGGCTTTTAAAGAAATGGCAGTACAGTGCTCTAAAATAACAGTTTTTATTTAATCAGTTGTTTAATTTTTATGGTTGCTTGCTCTAGAAAACATAAATCTTAATAAACTCAATGTTATGGGTAAACTTATGTTTTAAGAAATTTTTGTCTCATTAACACATGACTGATTTTTACAATCTTATACAGAGTTTACTAAAAAAAATACAGATCTTAGTAAATCAATCAGATATCTAACAAAAGTACTCATGAATGAGTAATCCCATATCAAATTTACTTTACTTATTTATCAAAAAGTTAGAGAAATGTATTGAACAGTGTAAACCATTTTTATGTTGAAGGAAAGGTACTAGAGCCAAGGCATATTAGACATTTTGTAGATGTTAATATTTTGTTAGATGTTTGAACACCTAGAAAACTTTGTAAGCTTAAATTTAAAGACATTTGTTTTTATCTCTTTATCCAATTTAAATTGAAACATTTAAATTACGTGAATTAAAGATCTTTGGATCCACTTTTTTAAAATTTGTTTTTACGAGCGCTATTTTTTTATGAGCGCTCCTTATATATGTTAATTTGTGTATCATATATATGATATACGGACATATGTATATATAGACATAGAACACATAACAATTTGTGCACACATAATAATAGTAAAGGCCTTGTAGCTTTTCGTAGTTGAAATCTTTATTGCAATGTTTTAAAAAGTCCACAGTTGGTCAAAGATAGAACTGATCAGAAAAACATTAACCTAGGTCTGTATGCTCAAAATCATGAGGTCAAAAAACAAAGTATCTAAGAAAAAAAATAAGAGTCCTAGAAAAAATGACTTGCCAGTAATTAGTAAATAACATACAATTTACCTTTTTTTCCCTTAGACCTCAAATCACTCTCCTACAAAGCTTGCAGGCTTCTTTCATTTGCATTTCAACATAAGTCATGGCTGAGGTCTGGAAGGAGCAGCAAAAAAACTGCTATTCTGAACAGACATCTCAGGACTAAGGCATTTTAACCATAATTTTCAGGTTCAGATGTTGAAAATTATGATACAAGTTTAAGATACAATTCACAAAATTTTATATCTTTACATCTTGTTTTGTCAACAGACACCATACTATGATTTACTATTTATGTCCAAATTAATGCACTGGTACACACAGTGACATTTTCCCAGGCTACCCAATTCAAAATTGGTGAAAAAAAAAAAAAAGACCGTATGATTGGGAAGTTTCTTGCCAACTTGGAAGTAGAGTTCTTCAGTTATCCATCCTAAGTATTTAAGTTCTCTGGCATGAATTATCTGAAATCATAAACTAAACAATTACCTAAACCCGACTTTTTACTGCAAGATTGTGCAATGCTTCAAAAACCCATTCAGTTACCAGATTGTTAAAATAAAACATCATCATTTAGACACACATTCAGCTAAGATCATTCCCCAAAAACAATTTATAATATCAACACATTATTGCAGATGCCTTAAAGGGCCAGAAACTAAGACACAATACAGACAGAAAGGAGGTCCAGACTATGGCTGTCAGACAGAACCCTTTAAACCAGAGCAATTAAGAGAAAAATCTCCTACAGCAGTGGCACCATAGATGTCCCCACAAGGGGACCAGATGTTTTCACAGAAGGGCAACCTGAAATGTAAAATAAAGTGTCTCCATGGTGACTTTACTGCATTTAGTGTCACCTTTTTCTTTTTCTCTTTTTTTAACAAGACAGAGGTGGCATAATCCTTAAAGTGCAGGGAAGGAAGGAGGTAATTCCCTGAATCAACAGGGCTTTGGCAGCTGCTGGGAGTCCCTCAGTTTCCCCTTTTACATACAGGATTAGCTCCTCTGATTCAGTTCCACATCAAGCATGCTCTATCTCCTAACATTTCAGTAGATAGCTCTCACAAAGTTCAGGGGCGGAGGGTGGGTACAAGATTTGTAACTTAAAGTTTGGTTCCTGACCTTGAAGCCAATTAATACAAATTTAATAATGAGGACTGGGTTTTGAGAAAAAGAAAAAAGGAGTTTTATTGCTTGGCTAACAAAGGAGAAACACAGGGGACTCTGCCAAAGTTGTGACTCTCTTTATCTGGAGGGGCAAGGGGTTTTAAAGGAGTTTCACTTGTTAACCTGGGAGATACTCAGTTCTTAGGTCCCCAGCAGGCATAGCCCTCTGCAATGGGTGTGCTCCAGGCAGCTAGCTAGGGGCTTCTATCATCCTGCTTTACAATGGGGTTAAAGTTCATTGCAGTTCCTTAAAACACAGTCCAAAGGGGTGTCAGGCTTAATATCTTTATTTCTGATTTTCATGTCCAATATACTTAAGTTTTTACCACCAATATCACACAACAAAACGAACAAAAACAAACAAACAAAAAACCAAAAAATAGAACACAGAACACAAAAAAACAGAAACGCAGAGCCTAAACACAGAAACAGGGCAAGAGTGCAACATCTTGCTAAAGCTCCAGGGTAGGAGCGCATGCGTGCCCGTCGGCACCTCTCTACAGTTCCAGAGGAATTCCCTACAGAACAGAACAGAGGACAGAAAGATTCTCGTTACTGTCCTGGACAGAAGTATATGTGAGCCTCCCCGTGCCACATCTCTGTCATCAGAAGAGATCTCCCTTAACCAGATATCAGATGTTATAAAGGAGCCACTTACCTATGGAGGCGTCCTCCATCAGGTGCTTGCTAATAGTTTTAGTGCAGAGGTTCACTGCAGTGCTCCCTGGACTAAAGGCTCTCTTCCAAATATAAAGAAGATGGACCAAATCAGGCCTGTGTGGAGAGCGGTTCCTTGGTGCCTATGGTTGATATACCATTCTAATTTGTGAAAGTGCCACAGAAAATAGGGTAAGCCTCCTTCTCATGGTACGCTTGAAAGCAACTGTTTGGACAAAGTGGTTGCCAAGGCAGTGACCTCATTCAGTTCCTGAAGAATGTGACCTCACTTCAATCCCTTGGTAATGGAACTCTCTGAACTTGGGATCCAGGAAGCCAGGCACACAGAGTCAGTCTCAGTCCCAGTCCCAGTGTCTCACTTGCTTCGATTTAGCAAGGACAGAGTCAGTCTTTCTTGGTACCTACTGATGTGAGGATGGCCAAATGCCAGGAGTTCTCTGAAGAGGGGCCTTTCCTGAAAAAGTAGGTAGTGGCTCACAGCTGGCTCCTGACCACTTCACAGAGTTGGACAAGGAGACCAGATCTGAGACAGGAAACGCCATATCGGGGGAACATAGTATGGCCCAGCAGTAAGAGGATACTCTGGAGAGTGAGAGACCTACTTGGGGAAGGAGGTGCCTTTGTGGGTGTGGATGTGTGTTTGTGGTTTTGTCTCATGTTCTGAGAATAGGCAGGAAAGTCGGTTTGTTTGGTTTGGAGTGAACTGTTTCTATTAAGTTGTTTCACAAGGCGAGTGTTTCTATGTCTGTGTATCCCACTGTGTCCGTGCTTGTAGACATTAGAAAAGAGAATGCATCAATGGATGTTTCCTGTCAAGTAGAAAGCTTCCCAGCATTCATCCTGCCCAATTTATGAATGCACTAGGGCTTGCCTTATCGATGGGCAACACCTGCTATTTTCCTAAGTTCCTGTTTTCTTCCTGAAATCTAGCCACTCTCCAGAATAGGTTCATGCATTTGCATCCACGATATGTACCACCTCCAATCACTGTGACATGGACATGTACTGGATAGCTGAAGAGAATGGCAAGCATCTCAGAAAAGTCAGATATCACTGTGACCCCGAAAGTCTCAGTAGAGAAACCCTGCGAAGGGCCTTTTGATTACCTATTGTTCTGTTGCCCTGAATGTCAGGAAGGTCTTTGCCTCAGGCCACGCTTTTGTGAAGCCTGAAGAAAACAGTTTTCAAACGGAAATGAATGGGCATCACCTGTGGTTCTTTGCTTAAATGCATTGTAAAGGGATGTGTTTGAATCAGCCTCTTGGCTCTGTGTGAGCCTGTGGCTTAGATTATCAGCACCTGATGGATCTAAAGAAAGATCCCATGTGTGGATCCAAAATCAAAATGGCCAAAAAATCAGTCATTGTTGATGAAGTCTCTCGCATTCCTCTGTAAGGTTCCTGACCTCAATCAAGTGAGAAAAGGGATCCATTGGGTCAATTGAGTTCTTCAAAGCCTTGCAGATGCTAGCCCATAGGTTCTTGGGTTTTCTTATGAATCCAATTCAAATAAAGAATCTAAACCCCACCGTCAGTAGGCCTCAAATTGAAGAACAGAGCTGTATTAATGGCAGGCATATTTGATCACTCCTGGTTCACAGGAAGGGTGTCCAGGCCACTCTGACTTTTGGCAAATGAGGGGAAAGGGAGATTATTTGGGACACTGTCTTGTGCTGCGCCTCTCATGGAATCCTCCTGCCAGAAGTTATGATGAGTGTCTATTTGGAAGAAGATGAGTGCCATTTGGGAGTGTTTTGGTTTTAATTGTGGTCATTTGTGTGGTGGTTTGTAGAGATAATTGAGTCCATCTTGTCTTGAACTTTGGTGTGATTCCCCTTAGAGACTGTGTTTCGGAACTGACCTCTGAGAAGGAACAAGGTCCTGTGTCATTGTATATCCATATTTCTGGGACATCTCTACGGAACGTAATTCAAAGCTAAGTATACCAATCAAGGGTCAAATGAACTTCTGGGCTTCAAATCTAACCTAGATTTCTGTTTTCATACTTATATTGAAAGGTTAATAAAATAGGTACTTGTCACTTCCTGTTTTTCTGTATGCTTAATAAAACACTGTTGAAATCTTGAGAACTGTTTGCTCTTCTTGTTCCCAGAATGTGCTGCCCCCAACTGCCAAACTGCAGAATGTACTCCATCAACCATTTGCACGCAAACCGCCCACTCGCCCTAACCCATCAATAAACTTCCCTCCCTGCCCTCTCCAAGGAATATATATAAGCACTTCTTAAGCTGTTCTCAGGGCTCTCTGCTCTATTCAAGCGAGCTCTGAGCCCTTGCATGCCGGACTCCCAATAAACCCTTTGCTGTTGCATTAGACAGTCTCTTGGTGGTCTCTTTCATCGATGCTCACCCGACCTTTACTTCTGGTGGCCCCAGCGAGATCCGGCAGCTGCAGATGAAAGACCCCCAACGGGATGCTCTGGGGGTAAATAAGGCCCCTCTTTCTGGTTTCAGGATTCAGGTTAGGGTTTGACAAAATGGCCATTGGTAAAGAGCATGAGCTCTCTCCCACGGTGGCTGACACACATGTCACAGAGCCACAGGCCATGTCCCTGGGGGATGGACTCGGGAAATCGAGGAACCATAGTCTCCTCGACTCAGTAATATTTTCTTTCAGATTCGGAATTGCCAGCCCATCAGGTTTTGCTGGCTACTCAGTCCTGGTCTCAGTATTGGACGTCCATTGCCTGTCTTTATTTTCTTGTCTTGTCTGTGTCATGTGTTGTTGCTTTCACTGTCTGTGTATATTTCATTATGGGACAGAGCACTTCAATGCCTCTGTCCCTGACCCTTAATCACTGGACCAAAGTCTGCTTAAGGGCTCAGAATCTTTCTTTTTCATTAAAACACCAGACCTGGCAGATTCTGTGTCTCGGAATAACCCACCTTTGTAGTCGGATGGCCTCTAGAAGGATGTTTCTACTTCGCACTAATTTGAAAAGTCTGAGATATTGTCTTTCAGCCGGGACCACATAGACATCCAGATCAATAGCCATATATCTTAACTTGTCAGGACCTCTGCAAATCTCCTCCTCCATGGGTGAAGCCTCTCCTTGTCCCTGCACCCACTGCTACTCCTTCCCCTATGATTCTATCTCTCAAACTCTCTGTTCCTCAACCTCCACCCTCTGTTCTCCCTGAGTCTCAAGACTCTACTCGTCCTTATCCTCTGCCCTTGTCCCCCAACCCCCAAAACCCTGTAAGTAATTCCCCTGCTGCTGACTCAGCCTCTCCACCATTCGAGGAAGCCAGAATGGCCCAGCGCCCTCCAGATGACTGTCCCATGACACACACAGCGCCTCCTTCCCTGGAGGAAGCTGGCCCGGCTAAAAAAACTCAGAGAACTCGCCAATGTTTTCACACCTGCCTACTTGGAATGACTGCCAACAACTCCTAGGGACTCTCTTCATGACAGAGGAATGAGAGAAAAACCTCCTGGAAGCTAGAAAAAAATATCCTCGGACCTGATGGGCGACCAACACAACTTCCCAACATAATAAAAGCTGCCTTCCCCTTTAACCAACCCAACTGGGACCCCAACACCTTTGAAGATAGGGAGCATCTGTCCAATTATTGCCAGGCTCTAATTGCGGGTATCCAAGGGGCCGCTAGGTGACCAACTAATTTGGCCATGGTAAGAGAAATTATTAAAAGGCCTGATGAATCTTCCTCTATGTTCCTAGAGAGAATTATGGAGGCATATAAGAGATATACTCCTTTCGATCCTCAGGCAGCAGATCAAAAGGCATCTGTCACGATGGCCTTAATTGTTGAAGCTGCCATGGATATTAAAAAAAAAGTTAAAAGAGAGATTTAGTCAGAGAAGCCGAAAAAGTATACTATAAGAGAGAAACAGGGAAAAAGAAAGGGAGCAGAGGGAGGATGAGAGAAGCAAAAGAAAGACTAAGGCATTGACTAAGATCCTGGTCACAACAAGAAAGAGGCCAGAAATTAAGACATAAGGTGACAGGAAGCGATACCTGGGCCCGTGCCACAGGCCACCCCTGGCCTCAGATCGATGTGCCTACTGTAAAAAAAAAAAAAAAAAAGGACACTGGGCCAAAGAGTGCCCTATAAAGAGACAGACATGCCAGCCAGCCATTCTGACTCTGGGGGATGACTAAGAAAGTTGGGGCTCAGATTCTTTCCCCTAGCTCAGGGTAAGATTTGAAGTGTAGGGGACCCCAGTAAACTTTGAAGTGAATACAGGAGCAGTATACTCAGCCCTTAAGGCCCCATTGGGCCGTCTATCAAATAAAAGGTCTGTAGTTCAAAGGGCTAATGGCAGTAAATATCGGGCTTAGACTACTAAGAGGACCATGGACCTGGGGAAAGGAAAAATCCATCACTCCTTCCTAGTAATCCCAGAATGCCCGCACCCATTGATGGGCAGAGATCTGCTCACCAAGCTCTGGGCCAAAATAACTTTTAACCCTGAAGGCCCCCAAATGAAATTTCTAAATCCTTCAGTAAAAACTCCTATAGTCACGGCTTTAACTATATTAGTAGAAGATGAACGTCCACTCTTCACACCCCCCAAGACTGATCAAACAGGCAAGCTACCCCAGAAATGGATAACAGATTACCGAGATGCCTGGGCAAAAACTGCTGTGTTAGGCCTGGCCGTGAAACAACCTCCAATAACAGTGGAGTTAAAAACCTCAGCCTCCCCAATCAATGTCAAATAATATCTTCTAAGCATAAAAAGCTAAAGATGGGATAAGGCCCTATATTCAGAAATATCTGGCCTTAGGGGTCCTAAGGCCCTGTCAATTGGCCTGGAACACTCCCCTGCTATTAGAAGAAAAAGCCAGGAACCAGGGACTATCACCCTGTTAAAGACCTAAGAGAGATCAACAACAGAGTGCAGGACATTTACCCCAAGGTACCTAATCTGTTCAATCTGCTTTGCACTCTGAACCCTGAGCAGAAATGGTATACTGTTCTGGACTTAAAACAAGCTTTCTTTTGCTTGCCTCTGCATAAAGATAGTCAGTTGCTGTTTGCTTTTGGGTGGGTAGACCCAGAAACCGGAAAGTCTAGTCAACTAACTTGGACTAGACTCGCAGAGGGGTTCAAAAACTCCCCCACTCTCTTTGATGAAGCCCTTCACAGAGATCTCAACAATTTCTGAACTACACACCCCGAATTCACCCAGCTTCAATATGTGGATCACCTGCTACTGGCATCCAACACCAAGGAAAACTGTGAACTGGGACCCAAGCACTATTATCCGAGCTTGCTCAACTCGGGTATAGAGCTTCGGCCAAAATTGCCCAATTTGCCAGCAAGAAGTAATCTTCCTCGACTATTTCCTTAGGGGCGGTAAACGATGGCTCACTGAGCCCAGAAAACAAACCATTGAGCAGATACCAACCCCATCTTACAGCAGACAACTAAGAGTTTCTTGGGATTGCTGGGTTTTGCAGGTTATGGATAAATGGGTTTGAGTCCTTAGCTGCTCCTTTATACCCGCTGTTAAAGGGAGATGCCCAATTCCAATGGACCCCTAAGTACCAGGAATTTTTAGATAACATCTAAGGACACTGACATTGAACGCCTCAACTTTACTGAGCTCAGCCTGCAATTACAGAAAGCCCTACACTACGTTAAAAATGTACATCAACTCACTCACCTTGGTTCAAAGAAACTGCAAACATTCCTGTAGGATTAAGAACAGAGTTTTCCACTAACTGACTCACAGCGAAAGGAAATAATTGAACTGGTAACAAAAGCCTGTCGGGTCAGTCAATTGTTTAATGCTTACCCTTCCAAGTTTCTTAGACGAAAGCACCTACGAGGAACCAGACCAGGACAATTCTGGGAAGTGGACATTACTGAAATTAAGCCAGCAAGGTATGGACTTAAATATCTCCTAGTCTTTGTGGATACATTCTCAGGATGGATTGAAGCCTTACACACACACACACACACACACACACACACACACACACACACAGAAAAAAAAAATAAAACGGCGCAAATGGTTCTCAAGAAGATCCTGGAAGATATTTTTCCAAGATACGGTCTGTCTAAGATAATAGGGTCTAATAATGGACTTGTGTTCATGGCCCAGGTAAGTCAGGTGTGGATTAACTGTAAGTTACATTATGCTTATATACCCCAGAGCTCAGGAGAGGTAGAAAAAATAAATAGAACCATTAAACAGACCTTAACAAAATTAAGCTTAGAGACCGGCATAAAAGATTGGACTATGCTCCTGCCTTATGCACTGTTTCATGCGAGAAATACTCCCTCAGTTTCTTTGTGTAACCTCACCCCCTATGAAATTCTCTATGATGCCCATCATCCAGTAAGGGACCTAATTCCCAACTCTAAGGCCTAACAATCCCTTCCACACCCCTTGCTTGACAGACTTAAAGCCATTGAAAGAACTCAGTGATAACTGTGGAAACAGCTGGCCACTGCCTACCAACCTGGGGACGAGGGGATTCCACATCAATATCAAGTAAGAGACTTCGTCAACATAAGACAACATCAGGTGTTATCCCTAGAACCCCGGTGGAAAGGAACATACCAGGTGCTACTTATAACACCTACAGCCATAAAGGTAGACAGAATCACTTTTTGGATCCATGCCTCTCATCTCAAGCCTTCGCTGTGTCCAGACTCTGGTTGGAAACTGGAAAAAACTGGTAACCATTTCAAATTGCGTATTCGCTATGTGGACAAGACTATAGACTCTCCCCTTGGCCACCAGTACTCCTAACCCTCATCAGCCTGTTCAGCAGTGAAGGCTGATCTGAAATCCTACTAGACAAGAAGTATGGTCTATCTCGCATACAGCCCCCTTAGGGACCTGGTGGCTATCTCTCCACCCAGACATTTTTCAGCTTGGTATAGGTCTTTCCTATTGAGATAACCCCAATGAAGAGGATCCCACTAAAGTTCCATTAAATCCCTTCCATACCATAGATAATTGAAACAAACATTATGGATGCACGGAAACGCGAGCCAGATTCAGGTTGGTTAGCCTAGATTACTATATATTCCCGGCGGACTATCAAAGCCACAAACAGCCATGGCTGTGTGGGGGGAAAGCCAACTTCTTGTGTAATTCATGGGGATGTGAGCATACCGGGGCTGCCTGGTGGAACCCAAACTCCTCATCAAATTCAGTACACAGCATTGGCCATATAACCAATTAGACAACCAAAAACTATGGCCCCCAGAGGGTTCTCTAGATCCTCAAATTCTGCGTGACATTTTTAACTTCGGCAAGTGCTCAAAAGGGGAAAATTCCCCTATGTGGAATGCTTTTCCCTCCTTCACTCACATCCTGTACTATGCTTCTCCAATAGTTCCTCACCCTCAGCCTTCTGCTCTAGACTCTCTGCTGTCATTCCCACCTCAGCAACCTGATTTCTTCCCTCCAATTACTACATCAAAAACCCAAACCTCCGCCAGTTCTCAGACCATTGCCCCCTTGCTCAGGTAGCAGGTACCGAGGTACCCCTCCACTCACTCACTCCTCTCTTTTTCTGTCTGTGCCTGCACTTGGTCCCACCAAGTCCTCTAAGAAGCTAAACCAAAGCTCAAACCAGCTGAGAAGAGCCCTCAGACCCCTATCCAAGATGTAATAAAAATAGCCTTTAAAGTTGCTTTGTCATCACTGAAAACAGGTTACTAAGAATTTAAAGTCCCTCACAGGCTTTTTGGAATACTCACTCCCATCTTTACCTCTGCTCTACCTGTTCTACTGCTCAAGTTTTGTTCTAGGAAAATCCCAAACCCCTTTTCCATTATTCTTTTACATCTCATCTTCCTCATTCTCAGATCCACGGAGCTGCTCTAAGCCTCGCCTTCCCCGTCTTCCCCCTCTGTACCAGTTCCATAGATATGTCTTAAATAACCTTCTCCAGAAGTCTTCACCGAGGCTTACATTAGGTCTTTCAGCAAAAGAGTCCCTCTGAAAGAGTTCAATGTAGATAAACTTCCACTTTTCGTGTTGCCCTGTTCTACTTGGCCACTGGCTGGAAAAATCACCACCCCTAAGCTTGACACCTCCTTACTAGATTTTCACAAAATATGTGAACAAGGCCTCTGGCCTTGAGCTGGGGCTTCACAGAGATGGCCTGATTTCTAAGATAAAAAAGTTACCAATTGGGCTTCATGGTGACAGCTGGCAGGGAGAAAAAAAAGAGACAAAAAAGCTCTCCCTTTCCAAGGTGTCTTTGAAAAGTTAACTTGCCCAGAACAGAGGAACAAAAACAGAAACAAAAACTGATTTCTGTGAATTTCTACAGACTGGGAACTTCTGAGCCACTTCCCTTACATGTTGCGTACAAATTCTAAAACTACCTAAACTTGGGGTTCAGGGGATTAATTGATTACAACAGAAGCAATGCCCTCTAAATCCGGATGCAACCAAATAAGACTGTTTTCCTGTGTTTGGTGCTATCTTAGGTCCCTTTCCTTGTCCGTCCCTACAACAGTATAATTCTATACACTTTAACATTATTTATGTTTTCATAAAATGGTCAATATATGTGATTAATTATGTAATGATGCAGATGTTTTCCAGAGTTCTCTATCATGACTTAGGTTCATTTAAAGATCAAATAGGGGGGCATACAACCCGGTTCCACTGGGAACCTGTATCCCTCACTTTAGCCATCCTATTAGAAATAATAGTTGCTGAAGGGGTGGGCTAGTCCATGAGACACAACAAAGACACAATTAGAAGCAGAAATATGCCAAAGTTTAAAGACATTAAAAACCGACATCACAGCTTTACAGGAATTTTAACCTCTCTCTTTCTGAAGTTGTTTTACAAAGCAGGGGAGTGTTGGACCTCCTCTTTATGAGAGAAAGGTGCCTTTTTGCTTGCATTGAGGGAAGAATGTTGTTTTTATGCCGACAATACTGGAGTTGTAAAAGAATCTATGAGTAAATTAAGAAAACGACTTGAAGAGCGTCAAAGAGAGACAGAGGCCCCAAAAGGGAGGTTTGAGTCTTGGTTCACATAGTGACCTGATTAACTACGCTTTTATCTGCCATGGCCGGTCCATTAAAAATCCTCATATTATTGCTAACTGTAGGACCCTGTTTGCTCAACCGTGTAGTTTCCTTTCTAAACCAAATCGAACCTGTTATTAATCCTAACCATACAGTGTTCTCTCAATCTAATTTTACAGAAGAGCAGGGACAGAATTGGTATTAAAATACAGAATTATAGAGGATCTTCCACTTGCTGAAAACCTCAAGTTCCACGCAGAAATGATCCCTGGAGAAGATGTAGGCAAGTACGAAGGACCTGAGAGAGCAAAAGTCTTCCATGGCAAACAACCTGCTCAGGATGAAGGGATGTGTCTGAATCAGCCACTCTCTTCTTAATGTAGAGAAGGTGGACCAAAGCAGGCATGTGTTGAGAGCTGCTCCTGCATGCCTATGGTTGACATACCACTCTGACCTGTGAAAGTGTCACAGGAAGTAGGAGCAGCCTCCTTCTCATGGTAACCTTGGAAGCAACTGTTAAGACAAAGTTGTTGCCAAGGCAGTGACCTCATTCAGTTCCAAAAGGAAGTGACCACACCTAACTTCCTTGGTGATGGAACTCTCTGAACTTGGAATCCAGGAAGCCAGGCACCCAGAGCCAGACCCAGTCCCAGTCCCAGTGGTCAAACTTATTTTGATTTACCAAGGACAGACTCAGTCTTTCTTGGGACCTACTGATGTAAGGATGGCCAAATGCAAGAAAAGCTATGAAGAGGGGCCTTTCCTGAGAAAGCAGGCAGTGGCTCACCGCTGGCTCCTGACAACTTCAGAGAGTTGGCCAAAAAGACCAGATTTGAGACAGAACAGGCTATTTCCAGGGAACATAGTAAGGCCCACCAGTCAGAGGACACTCCGGATAGTCACAGACCTACTTGGGGAAAGGAGGTGCCTTTGTTGTGTGGGTGTGGGTTTGTGGTTTTGTCTCATGTTCTGAGAATAGGTATGAAAGGCAGTTTGGTTTGTTTGGAGTGAACTGTTTCTTGTAAGTCGTTTGACAAGGCGAGAATTTCTATGTCTGTGTATCCCACTGTGTCCGTGGTTGTAGACATTAGAAAAGAGAATGCATCAATGAATATGTCCTGTCTAGTAGAAAGCTTCACAGCATTCATCCTTCCCTATTTATGAATGGACTGCAGCTTGCCTTATTGATGTGCAACACCTGCTATCTTCCTTAGTTCCTGTTTTATTCCTGAATTCTGGCCACTCTCCAGAATAGGTTCATGGTTTTCTGTTTAAGATATTTACAACCTCGAAGCTCTGTGACATGACCATGTACTGAAGGGAATGGTGAGCATCTCAGAAAACTCAGATATCAGTGTGACCAGGAAAGTCTCAGTGGAGAAACCCTGCTTGGGGCCTTTTGTTTACCTATTCTTCTGTTGCCCTGAATGTCAGGAAGGTCTTTTCCTCAGTCCACCACTTTTTGAAGCCTGAAGAAAACAGTTTTCAAATGGAAATGAGTGGGCATTACCTGTGGCTCTTTGCTTAATTGCTTTGGAAAGGATGTGTCTGAATCAGCCTATTTACCCTGTGTGAGGCTGTGACTTAGATTCTCAGCTCCTGATGGATCTAAAGAAAGATCCCATGTTTACATCCAAAAACAAAATGACCAAAAGAGCAGTCCTTGTGGATGAAGTCTCTCGCCTTCCTCTGTAACTTTCCTGACCTCCATCAAGTCAGATTAGGGATCCTTTGGGTCAAATGAGTTCTTCAAAGCCCTGCAGAGGCTAGCCCATATTTGCTTGGGTTTTCTCAAGACTCCAATTCACATAAAGAATCCAAACCCCACAGTCATTTGGCCTCAAATTGAAGAAGCGGAGCAGTATTAACGGGAGGCCTACTTAATCTCTCCTGGTTCACAAGAAGGGTATCCAGGCCACCCTGAATTTAGGCAAATTAGGTGCAAGAGAGCTTATTTTGGACACGGTCTTGGGGTGTGCCCCTCATGGAAAACTCCAGCCATAGGTTATTGTGAGTGTCTATATGGAAGAAGATGAGCGCCACGTTGGAGTGTTTTGGTTTAAATTGTGGTCATTTGGGTGGCGGTTGGAAGAGATGACTTGGTCCACATGTTCTTGAACTCTGGTGTGACTCCCTTAGAGTCTGAGTTCTGGAACTGACCTCAGAGAAGTATTGCCGTAAATAGTGTTGAGATTTTAGGAAGCCAGGCATGAGCGTTGCCCTTGGAAACTGAATTCTAGGCCCAGGGTGGCTTTCCACAGAGCACTGAGCCTCTCAGCCAGGATACCACAAATTTTATTCTGAAAGACTTGGCACCCATAGTTGAGAGTCAAAACTCATATGGACCTCACATTGTAGACCTAAATGGGCATAACATCATATGATCTTTTGGCCACTCTTTGGGAAGCCTTACCTGTGAGTGTTCTCCAGAGATTTCATTGAAATGAGGTTCCTAACCATTTAATGGTTCCTGAAAGAATTGAAACTCACAGTGCCTCCAACTTCATTCTTGAAAAATGGCTAGATAAATACCATGAAATTTTTGAATTTCCCATCACCAGGTGGCACTGGAAAACCTTTTGATGTCCTGTTGCTGATCATGAATATACCAGACAGTGCCTTGATTGACTGGGTTTCATGTAAATGGTGTAGAACAGAGATGCCAGTAAGTTGGACTCTGTTGAGTAGTAGGTTAGAGCAGTGGTGGGCAGGTATGTGATAAAACATCTGTGGTGGGTCCATGTGTATCTTCCATTGGCTTCAAATGCCTTGTGACTGACATGGTGCAGCCAGCAGAACCTTCCATGTAAAGGCAAGTTGTTATTTGGAGAGGTTTCAGGACATTGTTCAGAATCAGGGTGCTATGGTCAAGGGGGCAAGATATGTAGGATAGGATCCTAGTTCTTGGATCCTCCTGCAAAACCTGACCCACCATACATGACAGAACTTCCTCTTGCACTGTGACCCAGTTGAACTCTTTGTATTTCGTGAAGCAAATACCAAACACCCAGTGCAGCAGGAAGAAACACCACGAAAATGGAAGATGACCATATGCCTTCACAGTGCACACTGCCATACATTTATCCCCCAGTGGCCACAGTTTACCTAAAAAGAGAATTCAGCACTGCTGCCTCATGTACATTGGGAAATAAGAAACCATGTCCTCCAGGTCTCATAGATCCAGACCAAGCTTTTATGGTCTCCCTAGAAAGGTAGCTAAAGCTCCTGACAACAACATATTTTTCAAGTGCCCAAACTCACAGGCAGTTTCTCTAGAAATCTCTAGGCCAGCAAACCTCCATGTTTGTGGAGTTTTTACCCTGTCCCATACTTTTGGAAACTACTCTACCACTTCAAAGGTTGTGAGCTCCTGAGCATATTCCATTTAACATATTTATTCACAGATTTTCTAAATCTTCTCCTCTAATTGTGTCTTACTTGGGGTGAAGGAATTGTCAAGGCATTGTTCTGGGTGAGAGTGGGAATAATTTTGTGTAGCACATATTTACATACACATTGGATTCATTGTTCAATTTTCCATTCGAAATGCTGAATCTTTGACACTAACCCATACCCTACTAGACTCTGACTACTAATTCTAATATGATGGAGAAAAGTAACCCAAACAGAATAGAAATACTAGCACTTAAGAGGAGGCATGGTGGATAGTTGGTTTGCCTTTTGCATGATATAGGGTAGGAGTTATAAATCTTGTCAATTTTTTGTTGAAATAGTTCTGCATGTGTTTTTAAAGTTAACACATATGTGAATTCCTGTCTCCATTTTTCTGTAGCCTATTCAGCACATGTATTTTTATATGCACATATAGAATCCTACCTGGTATCACACGTATATTCTTGAGAGGTGGCTAACTTGGCAGATACAAAGTGTGAGAAGAGATCACTCCTCATTAATGCTTTTGGAACTGAAAATTCAGACTATGAGTGAGCTTCTTAGTTGAAAAACATTATACATAAATCCATGTTCAGTAAAATTAATATTTTGGATCTGTGGATGATATATATTTCACAATGAATTTTAATTGGCATATATATTGCTACTATTTAATGTCTCTGTGTGTGTTTTGTGTGTGTGTATATATATATATATATATATATATATATATATATATATATATATATATACTCTCTAGATTTTTCAAAATATAAAATATATGTGTCCTATTATACACTCCCTAAATTCATTCTTGTTCATGTATGTGGTTTTATATTAAACTTTTCATAAGATTATTTTAAAAATATTCATCCACCTGAAATACATATTTGTTTTCTAGTACTAAAAAGTTACTTCAGTGAATGGTGCAAACAAATCCTTATATTTTTACAGTAGCTGACCCACTTTATCATCAATGCAAGTAGATTCCTATGGAACATGATGTGTATTTTGACGTTCATTTTTATTAAACACTGGTACATTACTATTTCTGCAGTTTTTATACATTATAGAATATACATTTCATCCACAAGTTCACAAATTTAAAGAAATTTGTAACATATTCAATCACTTCCTGCTTCAGAACATATGTATTCCTCCTTGTTTTTGAGTGGTCATTTCATGAGATTTCTTTCCAAACACATTATTTTCGATTTCCATAATCAAATTTGAAGCAAAATTCACACACTCTTGGTGATAAACCACAACCGTAATATTACCATTAGATGTATTACTGGTTGGAATGAATGTATGTATATCAATATATGATTCCTGTGTATTTTCAGGTATCAATTCAATCCATTATTTAAAGTTGGAACAAGTTATATTATTTATTCGCAGTATGGTCTATTCATGCATTATCTCTATATTCATACATACATGGTACACCTATATGTACGCCCAATACTAATTTATACCCCTTCAAAATATTGCTCCAAGAAATGGTGCAAGAAATACTCATGTCACCTGATCTACATATACGTTTTATCACAGTAATATTCTGGCCACAAAATGCAAAGTCACACTTACAATTGTACCAAAGCCTAAATGGAATGTGAGTATGGATTATGAAAATCACCCATGTCCAGGTTGCCTAATGCTCTCAAATGTCAATCCTATTGGTGACTACATATTTGTTACTTCCTAAGATTATATATTCAATCTCAAGCCTGTTGAAAATGTCTTTTGCTATCACTCACTTTATACTTTGCCTGATTTCCTAATGTCTCTATTGATATCTGCTTTCCTACATATTTTCCCCAGTTCATCACTGTGACTGACTCTTCACATATGCTGACATTTACATGTTCTGTCTACCTGAAAACCTATTGCTAAAGAACTATTTGTCCAAATGCTATACTCACACTTTTTTATAATCCTACCAACTATCTTCCTAATCCTACCGACTCTCCCTCTTTGAATGGTTGTTCTCCTCAACATTCAATCTTCCAAGGTATCAGATCTCATGCCATTGTGTATAGATTTATCTGAGACATCTGTGCAGAAAATAATTAAAAGCTAAGTATCCCAATCAAGGACCCAATGCCCTTCTGGGCTTCAAATGTTACCGAGATTTCTGTTTTCATTCATATATTTCACCTAGATAATCTTATAAATATTGCAGGTTCCCAATACCATTATTCATCCAGCAGAATGATCCTAACCCAAATCAAACATGTTATTAACTGTAACCATACACTGTTCCCTCAATCTAACTTTACAGAAGAGCAGGGACAGAGTTGGTCTTACAATACAGGAATGTAGGAGATCTTCAACTTCCGGAGAACTTCAAAGGTCCATGCAGAAATGATCCCTAAAGAAGATGTAGGCAGCTATGATGGACCTGAGAGTGCGAAAGTCATCTTTCATGACAAAAAAAAAAAAAAAAACAGGTCAGGATGAAGGGGTGTGTCTGAAGCAGTCTCTCTCTTCTTAATGTAGAGAAGATGGACCAAACCAGGCTTGTGTGGAGAGCTGTTCCCGGGTGCCTATGGTTGATATTCCATTCTAACTTGTGAAAGTGTCATAGGAAGTAGGTGCAGGATCCATCTCATGGACCCTTGGAAGCAGCTATTAGGACAAAGTGGTTGCCAAGGCAGTGACCTCATTCAGTTCTAGACGAAGTGACCCATGTCACTTTCTTGTTGATGGAACACTCTGAACTAGGAATCCAGGAAGCCAGGCACCCTGAGGCAGTCCCAGTCTAAGTCCCAGTGGTCTCAAATTTTTGGATTTAAGAAGGATAGAGTAAGTCTTTTTTGGCAACTACTAAATTGAAGATGGACAAATGCCAGGAAAGCTCTGAAGAGGGGCTTTACCTGAGAAAACAGGCAGTGGCTCACCGCTGGCTCCTGATAATTTCACAGTTTTGGCCAAGAAGACCAGATCTGACATAGGACAGCGCATTTCGGGGAAACATAGTATGGCCCACCAGTCAGAGGACGCTCCGGATAGTCACAGACCTATTTGGGGAAAGAAGGTGCCTTTGTGGGTGTGTGTGTGTGTGTGTTTGTGTGTTTGTGATTTTGTCTCAAGTTTTGAGAATATGTAGTAAAGTCAGTTTGTTTGGTTTGGAGTGGACTGTTTCTAGTAAGTCCTTTGAGAAGGTGAGTGTTTCTATGTCTGGGTATCCCACTGTATTTGTGGTTGTAGACAATAGAAAAGAGAATGCATCAATAGATGTGATCTAAAGAAAGATCTAAAGATCTAAAGATCCATCAATAGATGGATCTAAAGAAAGATCCCATGTGTGCATCCAAATCCAAAATGGCCAAAAGAGAAGTCATTGTGATGAAGTCTCTTGCCTTCCTCTGTAAGGTTCCTGATCTCCATCAAGTGATAACAGGGATCTTTGGGTCAACTGAGTTCTTCAAGCCCTGCAGAGGCTAGCCCATAGGTGCTTGGGTTTTCTCATGACTGCAAATCACATAAAAAAACTATACCCGACAGTCTGTATGCCTCAAATTGGAAAAGCAGAACAGTATTAATGGCAGACCTCTTTGATCAGTCCTGGTTCACAGGAACGTTGTCCAGGAAACACTGACTTTAGACAAATGAAGGGCAAGGGAGCTTATTTTGACTTTGTCTTGGGCTGTGTGCCTCATAAAAACTTCCAGCCAAGGTTATGATGAGTGTCTATATGGAAGAAAATGAGGGCCATGTGGGAGTGTTTTGGTTTTAATTCTGGTCATTGGTGTGGCGGTTGGAAGAGATGACTGGGTCAACTGGGCTTGAACTCTGGTGTGTTTCCACTTAGAGACTGAGATCTGAAACTGATCTCAGAGAAGAATTGCCATGAATTGTGTTGGGATTTTAGGAGGCCACGCATGAGAGTCGCCCTTGGAACCTGAGATCTAGGACCAGGGTGGCTTTCCAGAAAGAACTGGGAATCTCAGCCTGGATATCACATGATTTTATTCTGAAAGACTTGGCAGCCATAGTTGAGAGTCAAAAGACATAGGACCTCACATTGTAGATCTCAATGGTCCTGGCTTCAAGTGACCTTCTGTCCACTCTTTGGAAAGCCTTGCCTGTGAGAGTTCTCTAGAATTTTCTTTGAAATGAACTTTCTCAACATTTAATGGTTCCTGAATAATTGTGCATCCAACGTCATCCTTGAAAAATGGCTAGATAAATACCACGAAATTTTTGAATTTTCCATGACCAGGTGGAACTGCAGAAACTTTCGATGTCCTGTTGCTTACCATGAGTGTACCGGACAGTGCCTTGATTGACAGGGTTTCATGAAAATTGTTTAGAACAGAGATGCCAGTATTTTGGAGCCTGCTGAGTAGTGGGCCTAGAGCAGTGGTGGACAGGTGTGTGATAAAACATCATGGTGGGGCCATTTGGATCTGCCATTGGCTTCCAAATGGCTTGTAACTGACAGAGTGCAGACATCAGACCCTTATATGTAAAGGCATCTTGTTATATGGCGTAGTTTCAGGGCAATGTTCAGAATCAGGTTGCTATGGACAAGGGGGCAATCTTTGAGAGATAGAAGCCTGGTTGGTGAATTTTCTTGCAGACCCTGACCCACCACACGTGACAGAAATACCTCAAGCACTGTTTCCCAGTTGAACTCCTTGTATTTTGTGAAGCATGAACCAAACTCCAAGTGAAGCAGCAAGAAACACCACGAAAAGTGGAGGATGAGCAAATTGTTTCACAGTCCACACAGGGAGACACAGTTTACCTACAAAGAGAGAATTGAGCACTGCTGCCTCGTGTTCATTGGAAAATAGGAAACGATGTCCTCCAGGTCACATAGATGAAGACCCAGCTTTGAGGGTCTCACTACAAAGGAAGCTTAACTCCTGACAACAACCTATATTTCAGTGCCCAACTTCACTGGCAGTTTCTCAAAAAGTTTTAGGCAAGCAGAGCTTCATGTTTGTGGAGTGTGTACCCTGTCCTTACTTTTGGAAACTCCTATACCACCTCCAAGTTTGTGCACTCCTGAGCATTTTCGATTCCAGAAATGTAATCACAGATTTTGTAACTCTTCTACTCTAATTGTGTCTTCCTTGGGGCGAAGGTAATGACAAGGCATTGTTCTGGATGAGAGTTGGAAGATTAGTTTTCCTTTTTTCCATTTGAAATTCTGAATCCCTGACACTAACCCATATTCTACTAGACTCTGACTACTAATCCTAATATGATGGAAGAAAGTAACCCAAACAGTACATAAATACTTGCAGTTCAGAGTTGGACTTGCCTTTTGCATGATAAAGGGTAGGTGTTATAAATCTATTCAATATTTAATTGAAATAGTTCTCAATGTGTTTTTAAAGTTAACAAATATGTGAATTACGGTCTCCCATTCTCTGGAGCCTATTCAGCACATGTATTTTTATATGCACAAATAGAATCCTACAAGGTATCACACGTACATCCTTGTAAGATATATGACTTAGCAGATACAAACTGTGAGAAGTGATCACTCCTCCTAAACGCTGTTGGAACTAAAAATTCAACCTATGGGTGAGCTTCCCAGTGGAACAACATTATACATAAACCCATGTTCACTAAAATGAATGTTTTTGCATCTTTATGATATATATTTCATGATGAATTTTGATTGGCATATATATTGCTACTTTTTAATGTCTGTGTTTGTGTGTGTGTGTGTGTGTGTGTGTGTATATATATATATATATATATATATATATATATATATATATACTCTCCATATTTTTAAAAATATGAAATATATGTGTCTTATATACACTCCCTAAATTCATTCATGTTCATGTATGTGGATTAATAATCAACTTTTCACAAGATTATTCTTAGAAATATTCATCCACCCGAAATACATATTTGTTTCCTAGTACTGAAAACTAACTTCAGTAAAAGGTGCATACAAATCCTAATATGTGTACATTAACTGACCCAGTTTAACATCAATGCATGTAGGTTCCTATGGGACATGATGTGTATTTTGACGTTAATTTTTATTCCACACTGGTACATTACTATTTCTTCAGTTTATGCACATCATAGTATATATATTTTATTCACTAGTTAGCAAATTTATAGGCATTTGTTTCACTTTCAATCACTTCCTGCTCCAGAACGCATGTATTCCTCTATGTCTCTTGACTGGTCTATTCATGAGACTTTTTTCCAAATATATTATTTTCTATTTCCATAATCAATTTTGAACCAAAACTCACACACCCTTCATGATAAACCGTAACCCTAAGATGATCGTTAGATATATAACTGGTTGGAATGAATGATTGCATATCAATATAAAATTTCTTATAAATTTTCAGATATTTATTCAATTCATTATTTAAAGTGGATCCAGTTATATTATTTATTCACAGTATGGTCTATTCATGCATTATGTCTATATTCATAGAAACAGGGTACACCTATTTGTACCCCGATACTAATTTGTAAGTCTTCAAAATATTGCTCCCAGAATTGGTGGAAGAAATACTATTGTCACCTGATCTACATACACATTTTATTACAGAAATATTCTGGACACAAAAAGCATAGGTCACACTTACAATTGTACCAAAGCGTAAATGGAAAGTGAGCATGGATTACTAAAAACATCCATGTCCAGGTTGCCTAATGCTCTCAAATATCAATTCTATTTTTGACTACATATTTGTTTCTTCCTAAGATTATATATTCAACTTCAAACCTGTTGAAAATGTCTAACCCTATCACACAATTTATACTTTGCTTGATTTCCTAATGTCTCTATTGATATCTGATTTCCTATATTTTTCCCCAGTTCATCATTGTGACTGACTCTTCACATGTGCTTACATTTACATACACTCTACCCTAAATTCTATTGCTAAAGAACTTTTGGTCCAAATCCTATACTCACTCTTTTTTCTAAACCTACCAACTACCTTCCTAATCCTGCCGACAATCGGTTTTTGACTGGATGTTCTCTTCAACATTCAATATCCAAGGTACAAGGTCCGATGCCAGTGTATATTGATTTATCTGAGACATCTGTGCTGCACATTACTCAAAGCTAAGTATCCCACTCAAGTCCCCAATGCCCTTCTGGGCTTCAAATCTTACCTAGATTTCTGCTTTCATACTTATGTTTCACATATATACTCTTGTAAACATCGCATTTTGCCAATACCATTATTCATCCCGCAGAATTATTTGTAACCCAAATTGAACAAGTTATTAACCCTAACCATACACTGTTCCCTCAGTATAACTTACTTAAGAGCAGGGACAGTGTGGGTCTTACAATATAGGAATGTAGATGATCTTCCACCTGCTGAGAACATCAAAGATCCATGGAGAAATGATCCTTGCAGAAGATATAGGCAGCTATGTAGGACCTGAGAGAGCAATAGTCATCTTCCATGGCAAACAACCTGGTCAGGATTAATTGATGGTCTGAATCAGCCTCTCTCTTCTTAATAAAGAGAAGATGGACTGAACCAGGCCTCTGTGGAGAGCTGTTCCCTGGTGCCTATGGTTGATATACCATTCTAACTTCTGAATGTGTCACAGGATGTTGGGGCAGCCTCCATCTCATGGGAACCCTGGAAGCAACTGTTAGCACAAAGTGGTTACCAAGGCAGTGAGCATATTCTGTTCCTGAAAGAAGTGACCTCACTTCACTTCCTTGGTGATGGAATTCTCTGAACCTGGGATCCAGGAAGGAAGGCACGCAGAGCCAGTCCCACTCCCAGTTCCAGTGGGCTAACTTGTTTGCTTTTCCCAAAGACATAGTCAGTCTTTCTTGGTACCCACTGATGTGAGGATGGCCAAATGCCAGCAGAGCTCTGAAGAGGGGCCTTTCCTGAGTAAGCAGGTAGTGGCTCACCTTTGGCTCCTGACAACTTCACAGAGTTGGCCAAGGAGACCAGATCTGAAACAGGACAGGCCATTTTGGGGGAACATAATATGGCCCACCAGTCAGAAGACACTCCGGATAGTCACAGACCTATTTGGGGGAAGGAAGTGCCTTTGCCATTGTAGGTGTGAGTTTGTGGTTTTTTCTCATGTTCTGAGAATAGGTAGGAAAGGTGGTTTGTTTGGTTTGGAGTGGACTGTTTCTAGTAAGTCGTTTGACATGGTGAGTGTTTCTAAGTCTGTGTATCCCACTGTATCCGTGGTTGTAGACATTAGAAAAGAGAATGCATCAATGGATGTGTTGTCTCTAGTTGAAAGCTTCCCCGCATTCATACTGCCCAATTAATGAATGGACTGCAGCTTGCCTTATGGATGGGCAACATCTATTATCTTCTATTATCTTCATCTATTATCTTCCTGTTTTCTTCGTGAATTCTGGCCACTCTCCAGAATAGACTCATGGTTTTGTTTCCCAAATATGTAACACCACAAGGTTCTGTGACATGGCCATGTACTGGATAGCTGAAGGGAATGGGAGCATCTAAGAAAACTCAGATTTCAGTGTGACCAGTAAAGTCTCAGTGGAGAAACCCTTCTTTGGGCCATTTGCTTACTTCTATTTCTATTACCCTGAATGTCAGGAAGGTCTTTGCCTCAGGCCACCCCTTTGTGTAGCCTGAAGAAAACTGTTTTCATATGGAAATGTATGGACATCACCAGTGGCTCTTTGCTTAATTGATTTGGATTGGGATGTGTCTGAATCAGCCTCTTGTCCTTGTATGAGGTTGTGGCTTAGATTCTCAGCACCTGATGAATCTAAAGAAAGATCCCATGTGTTTCCAAAACTAAAATGGCCAAAAGAGCAGTCATTGTGGGTGAATATTTTTGCCCTCTTGTTTTAGGTTCCTGACCTCCATCAAGTGAGAATAGGGATCCTTTGGGTCAAATGAGTTCTTGAAATCCCTGCAGAGGCTAGCCCATATTTGCTTGGGTTTTCTCATGACTCCAAATCACATAAAGAATCTATACCCTACAGCCAGTAGGCCTCAAATTGGAGAAGTGGAACACTTTAACAGCAGGAATATTTGATCATTCCTGGTTCACAGGAAGAGTGTCCAGGCCATCATGATTTTAGGCAAATGAGGGGCAAGTGAGCTTATTTGAACACTACCTTGGGCTCATAGAAACCTCCAGCTAGAGGTTATGATGAGTGTCTACATGGAAGAAGATGATGGCCCTGTGGTAGTGTTTTGATTTTAATTGTGGTCATTTTTTGGTGGATGGAAGGGATGACTGGGTCCACCTGGGCTTGAACTCTGGTGTGATTCCCCTTAGAGACTGAGTTCTGAAACTGACCTCAGAGAAGTATTGCCATGAATTGTGTTTTGATTTTAGGAGGCCACGCATGAGACTCGCTCTTGGAAACTGAGATCTAGGCCCAGGGTGTTTTCCACAGAGGCCTGAGAATCTCAGCCAGGATATCACATGATTTTATTCTGAAAGACTTAGCAGCCATATTTGAGAGTCAAAACACACATGGACGTCATATTGTAGATGTCAATTGGCCTGGCTTTAGGAGACCTTTTGGCAACTGTTTGAGAAGAATTGACTGTGAGAGTTCTCCAGAGCTTTCATTGAAATGAACTTTCTCAACTCTTAATGGTTCCTGAATGAATTGAAACCCACAGTGCCTCTAACTTCACCCTTGAAAAATTGCTAGATAAATACCATGAAATTTTTGAAATTCCCATGACCAGGTGGCACTGCAGAAACATTTTTTGTCCTGTTGCTGATCATGTGTATACCAGACAGTGCCTTGTTTTTGACTGGGTTTCATGAAAATCCTGTAGAACAAGAGAAGCCAGTAATTTGGAGCCTGCTGAGTAGGGGGCCTAGAGCAGTGTTGGGCAGGTGTGTGATAAAACATCATGGTGGGGCCATGTGAATCTGCCATTTGCTTCCAAATGGCTTGTGACTGATATAGTGCAGACATCAGACCCTTATATGTAAAGGCATCTTGTTAAATGGAGAGTTTTCAGGGCAATATTCAGAATCAGGTTGCTATGGTTATTGGGGCAAGCTATGTGGGATAGAAGCCTGGTTGGTGCATTCTCCTGCAGACGCTGACCCACCACACGTGACAGAACTCCCTCCAGCACTGTATCCCAGATGAACTTTTTATGTTTTGTGAAGCAAATACCAAATTCCCAGTGCAGAAGCAAGAAATACCACGAAAAGTGGAGGATGACCAAATGTCTTCACAGTCCCCACCGGGAGACACTTAGCTTCCAATGGACACAGTTTAGCTACAAAGAGAGAATTGAGCACTGCTGCCTCATGTTCATTGGAATATAAGAAACCATGTCTTTCGGTCACATACATGCAGACCCAGCTTTCATGGTCTCACTACAAAGTAAGCTAAAGCTCATGACAACAACATTTATTTCAAGTGCCCAACCTCAGAAGCCGTTTCCCAAGAATTCTTAGGCCAGCAGAGCTCCTTGTTTGTGGAGTGTTTACCCTGTCCTTTACTTTTGGAAACTCCTTTACCACCTCCAAGGTTGTGAACTCCCGAGCATATTCCATTCCATATTTGTATTCATAGATTTTCACACTTTTCTACTCTAATTGTGTTTTACTTGGGGCGTAGGTAATGTCAAGGCATTGTTCTGGATGTGAGTGGGAAGATTTTTGTGTAGCACATATTTACATACACATTGGATTCATTTTTCAATTTCCATTTGAAATACTGAATCCCTGACACTATAACCCATACCCTACTAGTCTCTGACTAATAATCCTAATATGATGGTGAAAAATAAGCCAAAAAGAGAAGAAACACAAGCAGTTCAGAGGACGCATGGTGTATAGTTGGAATTGCCTTTTGCATTATATAATGTAGGAGTTATAAGTCTAGTCAATTTTTTGTTGAAATAGTTCTACATGTGTTTTTAAAATTAGCAAATATGTGAATCCCTATCTTCCTTTCTCTGTAGCCTATTCAGCACATGTATGTTTATATGCACATATAGAATTCTACCTGATATCACTCGTATACACTTGTGAGGTGGCTGAATTGGTAGATGCACATTGAGAGAAGAGATCACTCCTCCTAAACGCTGTTGGAACTGAAAATTCAACCTATTGGTGAGCTTCCTAGTTGAAAAACATTATACATGAATCCATGTTCAGTAAAATGAATATTTTTCGACCTGTGGATTATATACATTTCATGATGAATTTCTATTGGCATATATATTGCTACTTTTTTTTTCTTTTATTGGTTGCTCAAAACATTACAAAGCTCTTGACATATCATATTTCATACATTAGATTCAAGTGGGTTATGAACTCCCATTTTTACTCCAAATACAGATTGCAGAATCACATTAGTTACACATCCATATTTTTACATAATGCCCTATTAGTTACTGTTGTATTCTGCTACCTTTCCTATACTCTACTATCCCCACTCCCCTATCTTCCCATCTTCTCTCTCTACCATACCTACTCTAAATCATTTCTCTCCTTGTTTATTTTCCCACAACCTCTTATATGTAATTTTGTGTAACAATAAGTGTCTCTCTCCATTACCATGCAATTTCCCTCTTCTCTCCCTTTCCCTCCCACCTCATGTTTCTGCTTAATGTTAATCTTTTCTTCATGCTCTTCCTCCCTGCTCTGTTCTTAGGTGCTCTCATTATATCAAACAAGACATTTGGCATTTGTTTTTTAGGGATTGGCTAGCTTCACTAACCATAATCTGCTCAGTGCCATGCATTTCCCTGCAAATTCCAAGATTTGGTCATTTTTTAGTGCTGCGTAATTCTCCATAGTATATAAAAGTCACATTTTTTTATCCATTCATCTATTGAAGGGCATCTGGGTTGGTTCCACAGTGTAGCAATTGTGAATTGTGCTGCTATGAAAATCGATGTGGCAGTATCCCTGTAGTACGCTCTTTTAAGGTCTTCAGGGAATAGTCCGAGAAGGGCAATAGCTGGATCAAATGGTGCTTCCATTCCCAGATTTCCCAGGAATCTCCATAGTGCTTTCCAAATTGGCTGCACCAGTTTTCAGTCCCACCAGCAATGTACAAGAGTACCCTTTTCCCCACATCCTCGCCAGCACTTGTTGTTGTTTGACTTCATTATGGCTGCCAATCTCACTGGATTGAGATGGTATTTTAGGGTGGTTTTTATTTGCATTTCTCTTACTGCTAGAAATGGAGAGCATTTTTTCATGTACTTGTTAATTGATTCTATGTCCTCCTCTGAGAAGTTTCTGTTCAGGTCCTTGGCCCATTGGGTTATTGGTTATCTTATTGTCTAATTTTCTGAGTTCTTTGTATACTTTGTATACTCTGGACATTAGGGCTCCATGTGAAGGGTGAGGACTAAAAATTTGTTCCCATGATGTAGGCTCCATATTTACCTCTCTTATTGTTTCTCTCTTTAATAAAAAAAAAATCAGTTTAAGTAAGTCCCATTTGTTGATTCTTATTATTAACTCTTATTCTATGGGTGTCCTATTAAGGAATTTGGAGCCTGATCACACAATATGTAGATAGGAGCCAACTTTTTATTCTATCAGACGCAGAGACTCTGATTTGAATCTAGCTCCTTGATCCACATTGAGTTAACTTTTGTGCATGGCGAGAGGAGGGGATTCAGTTTCATTTTGTTGCATATGGATTTCCAGTTTACCCAACTCCATTTGATGAAGATGCTATCCTTCCTCCATTGCAGGCCATTAGCTCCTTTATCAAATATAAGACAGTTGTAGATTTTTGGATTAGTCTCTGTGTCCTCCATTCTGTACCATTGGTCCACCCGCCTGTTTTGGTACCAGTACCATGCTGTTTTTGTTATGAATGCTCTGTAATATAGTTTGAAATCTGGTATCACTATACTGCCTGATTTACACTTCCTGCTTAGAATTGCTTTTGCTATTCTGGGTCTTTTATTTTTCCATTTGAATTTCATGATTGCTTTATCTATTTCTACAAAAAAAAATCCTTTGGGATTTTGATTGGCATTGTATTAAACCTATAGAGAACTTTTGGTAATATAGCAATTTTGATGATGTTAGTTCTGCCTATCCATGAACAGGGTATATTTTTCCATCTTCTAAGATCTTATTCTATTTCTCTTTTTAGGGTTCTGTAGTTTGCATTATATAAATCTTTCACCTCTTTTGTCAGGTTGATTCCCAAGTATTTAATTATTTTGAGGAAATTGGGAATGCAGTGTTTTGACTCATTTTTGTTTCAGAAGTTTTGTCGCTGATATACAGAAATGCCTTTGATTTATGCATGTTGATTTTATATCCTGCCACATTGCTGCATTCATTTATTAGTTCTAGTAGTTTTTTCTGTAGACCCTTTTGGGTCTTCTATGTATAGAATCATGACATCTACAAATAGTGATAATTTAAGTTCTTCTTTTCCTATTTTTATGCCTTTAATGTCTTTCATCTCTCTAATTGCTCTGGCCAGTTTTTCGAGAACTATATTGAATAGAAGTGGTGATAGAGGATATCTCTGCCTTGTTCCAGATTTTAAAGTGAATGCCTTCAATTTTTCTCCATTCAGAATGATGCTAGCCTGAGGCTTAACATAGTTATCTTTTACAATGTCGAGGTAAGTTCCTGTTATCCCTAGTTTTTAAAATGTTTTGAACATAAAGGAATGCTCTACTTTGTTGAATGGTTTTTCTGCGTCTATCAAGATGATCATATGGTTCTTATCTTTAAGTCTATTGATGTTGTGAATAACATTTATTGATTTCCATATATTGAAGCCTCCTTGCATCCCAGGGATGAATTCAAGTTGATCATGGTGCACAATTTTTTTGATGTGCCTTTGTATCCAATTCGCCAGAATTTTAATGAGGATTTTTGCATCTAGGTTCATCAGAGATATTGGTCTGTAGTTTTCTTTCTTTGAGGTGTCTTTTTCTGGTTTCAGAATCTGGGTGATGTTGGCCTCATAGAATGAATTTGGCAGAGCTTCCAGTTTTCCTATTTCCTGAATAACTTGAAAAGTATTGGTATTAATTCTTCTTTAAAGGTTTTGTAAAACTCTGCTGTATACCCATCCGTTCCTGGGCTTTTCATGGTTGGTAGTCTTTTGATTGCTTCTTCTACTTCATCCATTGATATTGGTCAGTTTAAATTGTGTGTTTCCTCCTGACTCAGTCTGGTCAAATCATATGACTTAAGAAATTTATCGATGTCTTCACTATTTTCTATTTTATTGGAATACAGTTTTTCAAAATAATTTCTAATTTTCTTCTGTATTTATGTAGCATCTGTTGTGATATTGCCTTTTTCATCCCGTATGTTAGTAATTTGAGTTCTCTCTCTTCTTCTCTTCGTTAGCATGGCTAAGGGTCTGTCGATCTTATTTATCTTTTTGAAGAAGCACCTTTTAGTTTTCTTAATTTTTTCAATAGTTTCTTTTGTTTCAATATCGCTATGATTTTAATTATTTCTTTCCATCTGCTACATTTTCTGTTGTTTTGCTCTTCTTCTTCTAGGGCTTTGAGATGAAGTGTGAGCTAATTTGTTTGTTTGTTTTTTTTTTTCTATTTTGAGGAATGACCTCCAGGCGATGAATTTACCTCTTAAAACTTCTTTTCATTGTGTCCCATAGAATCTGATATGTTGTGTCTGTATTTTCATTTATCTCTAAGAATTTTTGATTTCCTCCTTTATGTCTTCTGTAACCCATTGATCATTCAGTAACATATTCTTGATTTTGCATGTGATGTATGATTTTTTCTTCCTTCTTTATCATTGGTTTCCAGGTTCATTCCATTATGATCACAAAAAATTCATGGTATTATCTCCACCCCTTTATATTTACTGAGCGTTGCCCTATGGCATAACATATGGTCTATTTTTGAGAAGGATCCATGTGCTGGTGAGAAAAAAGTATATCCACTTGATGATGGTTGATATATTCTATATATGTCAGTTAAGTATAGGGTATTGATTGTGATATTGAGTTCTATAGTTTCTTTATTCAACTTTTGTTTGGAGGATCTGTCCAATGGTGAGAGAGGTGAGTAGAAGTCACCCATAATTATTGTATTGTGGTCTATTTGATTCTTGAACTTGAGGGTAAATTGTTGTATGAACTTCGCAGCACCATTATTTGCTGCGTGAATATTGATAATTGTTATGTCTTGTCGGTGAATGGTTTCTTTTAACAGTATATAAAGTCCTTCCTTATCCCTTTGATTAAATTAGTCTTGAGGTCGATTTTATTCGATAGGAGGATGGCCACCCCTGCTTGCTTACGAGGACCGTGTGCATGGTATAAATTTTCCCAATCTTTCACCTTCAGCCTGTGTATGTCTTTTCCATTCAGATGTGTCCCTTGGAGGCAACATATTGTTGGATTTGTTTTTTTTTATTTCAAGTTACAAGCCAATGTCACTTTATTCGAGAGTTTAAGCCATTATCATTTAGAGTTACTATTGATATATGGTTTGTACTGCCACCCATGTTTTTATATATATATATTTTTAATTAGTTTGATTCTCCATGATTTGCTTTTCCCCTTCCCTCTGTCATTACTGAGGCACTTCTCACTGATGGTTTTCGTTGTTGATTTTCATTTCTTCCTCGTGTAGTGTTTTGCTCAAGATGCTTTGCAATGCTGGTTATCTGGCTGAAATTCTTTTAGCTTTTGTTTATCATGAAATATTTTTATCTCGTTGTCTTATCTTAAGCTTAATTTTGCTGGATACATAATTCTTGGTTGGCATCCATTGTCTTTCAGTGTTTGAAGTACGTTGTTCCAGGATCTTCTCACTTCCAGCGTCTATGATGAAAAATCCATTGTTAAACTTTTTGGTTTACCCCTGATTGTAATGATTGTAATCTGCCTCCTTTCTCTGGTAGCTTTTAATATTTTCTCTTTGTTCTGTATATTGGATATCTTTATAACAATGTGTCTTGGCATTGGTCTACTGTGATTTTGTGTGCTCGGTGTCCTGTAAGCATCTACAATTTGTTTATCCTTTTCCATTTTTATTTCTGGAAACTTTTCTGTAATTATTTCATTCACCAGGTTTCTCATTCCCTTGGTTTTAATCTCTGTACCTTCCTCTATCCATATGACTCATTAGTTTTTTTTTTTTTTTATGTTATCCCATATCTCTTGAATGTTTTCTCATAATTTTTTACAGCATTTCTTTGTTGGCTAGACTTTTTTCAAGATGATATATTTTGTCTTCATTATCTGACATTCTGTCTTCTACTTGCTCTACTCTGTTAGTGATACTCTCAATTGAGTTTTTAATTTGGTTTATCATTTCCTTGATTTCTAGAATTATTGTTTGATTTTTCTAATAATCTCTATCTCCTGATAAAGATGCTTAATTTCTCATTTTATCTGTTTATGTAATTCATTTTCAATGCGTTTTATCACTGTTTGTTTTTGCTGTCTCGTATCCTCTTTAAGGTTCCATTCCATCTGTCTAAGGTATTACTTGAGTTCTTTATATGACCATTTTTTTGATGATTCTAGGTGCTCTTGAATATTTAGGCTGTCCTTCATTGTTCGTACTCCTTTTCTTCCTTGTTTTTATATGCTGCTCATGTTACTTCTTCTTCTGTTTGACTACTGAGTTACTGCTTACTCTTATAAATTTATTTGATGCTTGGGAGGAAAGATATTAGAAGGGAAGCGAGAAGTCACTAAAGACAATGAGAGTAGGCAGGTAGAATTCAAGGAAGGGGGAATAAGAAAAATGAAAAGAAATGAAAAGACAAAAGAAAAAAATAGAAAATAAAGAAAGAAAGTTTTAAGTAATGATGATGATTAAAAAATTGAAAATTAAAATTTAAAATAATAATAATAATAATAAAATAAAAAAATTAAAAAATAAAAACATTTAAAAAAGTTAAAGAACAACAATAACAAAAATGAAAATGAGAGAAAAAAAAACAAATAAAAAAATAATAATAATACATGCAGTCCTAGAGTTCAAATAACTTCTCTTCCAGTAGGTGGAGCTGTGTGCACTGGGCCAAGCTTCTCCTCTCAATAAGTGAGAACCAATCACTGTGCAGCAGCTCTTTCTCCCAGACTGGGCGGGTCTCCAATTCTGAGTGCCTAGGGCTTTCTCTTGTGCTTCCTCAAGCCAGGCCCCACTCACCTGTGATGCTCACCACAATACTGGTTACAAGCCAGGCCTCTGCTCCTGGTAGCCCTGTTTCCATGAACGCCTGGGCACACTCTCCTTGTTTGCCTTCCTCAGACCCTAAGTTTGTAGAGCTTGGGGCTGAGAACCTCCAGCGAATTTGCTTGCCCTTCAGGAGCCATGGCCCCGGTAGGTGGTGTAAGAGACCTCAATTGTCAGCACTGGTGGGAGCGGTAGCAGGGAATTCCACGCCGCGAGTCCCGAGCCAATCTTGATTCCCTAGGTCTGGGTATCGCGCTCCTTGGAGAGCTGGGAGGGGCCATTACGGCAGAGGTGGGAAGGGCCCTTGAGGTTTCCCTGCGTTGTTGAGAGATATGGCAATGGGATTACACACTTGTCGCGCTGATTTCAATGAAGTTATCTCCTCCGCCTGTGACGTCAGTTCTCTGCCATGGTGGTATCCCATTCAAATGGTGACCTTTCGTTCCCTTTGCTGGGTGACCAATGCAACAGGTGGGTCCTGACTATCTCTCCCAAGCCACATTTCAATCCTGTGGCCACTGCCTATGAAGGCTCAGTTGGCTTATAACTCTCAATTCAGAAAGCCCGACCAGTTATTTCAGCGGGAATGTTAGTGCTGAGTCACAAAAACCAGACGAATCTAAGCTTGAATGCAGCCAATCCGGGCTTTGTGTGTGTTCTGAGGAACCCAGACTGTTCACCCCAGATTCACAACAGGTCAATATTGCCTAGTGATTCTGAGCAAACAGCATTTAGACAGTTTACGACTCCCTATGCCCGCGCAGCTGAAGAGATCAGAGACTTGATTTCTCCATGCCTGCCTTCATAATGGATCTCCTGTATTGCTACTTTTTAATATCTGTGCTTTTGCATGTGTGTGTGTATATATATATATATATATATACTCTTTAGATTTTTCAAAATATGAAATATATGTGTCTTATTATGCACTCCCTAAATTCATTCATATTCATATCTGTGGATTTATAATCAACTTTCCACAAGATTATTTTCAGAAATAATCATCCACCTGAAATACATATTGTTTCCTAGTACTGAAAACTAAATTCAGTGAATGGTGCATACAAACCCTAATATTTCTACAGTTACTTAGCCAGTTTAAAATCAATGCAAGTTGATTTCTAGGGGACATGATGTGTATTTTGACTTTCATTTTTATTCAACACTTGTACGTTACTATGTCTTCAGTTTATGCACATCATGGGATATATATTTCAGTCACAAATTAGAAAATTTATAGGCATTTGTTTCATGATCAATCACTTCCTGATTCAGAACACATGTATCCCTCCATGTTTCTTGACTAGTCTTTTCATGAGACTTCTTTCCAAACACATTATTTTTGTTTAACATCATCACGTATAAAGCAAAACTCAAACACCATTCTTCATAAACCATAATCCTAATATTACCATTAGATATATAACTGGTTGGAATGAATGATTGTATATCAATATAAGATTTCTTATATATTTTCACATATCAATTCAATCCATTATTTAAAGTGGAATCAGTTACGTTATTTATTCATAGTATGGTCTATTCATGCATTATCTCTATATTAATAGACACAGGGTACACCTCTTTGTACCCCTAATACTAATGTATACGTCTTCAAAATATTGCCCCCAAAAATGGTGAAAGAAATACTCATGTCACCTGATCTACATATACATTTTATCACAGTAATATTCTGAACAAAAAAAAAAACATAAAAATGTAACACTTATGATTGTACAAAAGCCTAAAAGGAAAGTAAACGTGGATAACTAATAACATCCATGTCCAGGTTGCCTAATGCTCTCAAATGTCATTCCCATTCGTGACGACATATTTGTTTTTTCCTATGATTATGTATTCAAACTCAACCCTGTTGAAAATGTCTAATCCTATGACTCACTTTATACTTTGCCTGATTTTGTAATGTCTCTATTGACACCTGCTTTCCTACACATTTTCCCCAGTTCATCATTGTGACTAAGTCTTCACATGTGCTGACATTTACATTCACTCTCCCAATGAAACCCTATTGCTAAAGAAGCTTTTTATTCCAAATCATATACTCACTCTTCTTCCTAAACCTACTGACTATCTTCCTAATCCTACTGACTATCCCTTTTTGACTGGATGTTCTCTTCTACATTCAATCATCCAAGGTACAAGGTCCTATGCCACTGTATTTTGATTTAACTGAGACAATTGTACAGAACATAATTCAACAGTAAGTATCCAAATCAAGGGCTCAATGCCCTTCTGGGCTTCAAATCCTTCTTAGATTCCCGTTTTCATACATATATTTCACCTATATATTCTTATAAATATTGCAGGTTCCCAATCTCATTATTCATCCTGCAGAATGATTCCTAACCCAAATCGAACATATTATTAACCCTAACCATACACTAACTTTGCAGGAGAGCAGGAACAGTGTGTGTATTAAACTACAGGAATCTAGGGGATGTTCACCTGCTGAGAAACTCAAATGTTCATGCAGAAGTGATCCCTGGTGAAGATGAAGGCAGCTATGAATTACCTCAGAAAGCAAAAGTCATCTTCCATGGCAATCATTCTGGACAGGATGAAGGGTTGTGTCTGAATCAATCTCTCTCTTCTTAATGTATAGAACATGGACCAAACCAGTCCTGTGTGGAAGCTGTTCCCGGGTGCTTACGGTTGATATAACATTCTAACTAGAGAAAGTGTCCCATGAAAATCAGGGCAGCCTCCACCTCATAGTATTTTGGAAGCAACTGTTAGGACAAAGTGGTTGCCAAGGCAGTGACATAATTCAGATCCTGAAGGAAGTGATCTCACCTCACTTCCTCGGTGATGGAACTCTCTGAACTTGAAATCCAGGAAGCCAGGCACCCAGAGACAGTCTCTGTCCTAGTCCCAGTGGTCTGACATGTTTGGATTTACCAAGGACAGAGTCAATCTTTCTTGGAACCTACAGATGTGAGGAAGGCCAAATGCCAAGAAACCTCTGAAGAGGGGCTTTTTCTGAGAAGGCAGGTAGTGCCTCACCGCTGGCTCTTGAGAACTTCACAGAGTTGGCCAAGCAGACATGATCTGAGACAGGAGAGGTCATTTTGGAGGAACATAGTATGGCTCACTAGTCAGAGGATACTCCGGGGAGTCACAGACCTACTAGGGGGAAGGAGGTGTCTTTGTGGGTGTGGGTGTGAGTTTGTGGTTTTGTCTCATGTTCTGAGGATAGGTAGGAAAGGCGGTTTGTTTGGTATGGAGTGGAATATTTGTATTAAGTCCTTTGACAAGGCGAGTGTTCCTATGTGTGTGTGTATCCCACTGATTCCATTGTTGTAGACATTAGAAAAGACAATGCATCAATGGATGTGTTCTGTCTAGTAGAAAGCTTCCCAGCATTCATCCCGCCCAATTCATGAGTGTACTCTGGCTTGCCTTATGGATGGGCAACACCTACAAGCTTCCTAATTTCCTGTTTTCTCTCTCAATTCTGGCGACTCTCCAGAATAGTATCATGGTTTTGTGTCCAAGATTTGTACCGCCTCCAAGATCTGTGACATTGCTATGTACTGGAAGCTGAAGGAAATGGCTAGCATCTCAGAAATCTCAGATATCTGTTGACCAGGAAAGTCTCAGTGGAGAAACCCTGCTTTGGTCCTTCTGCTTACCTATTGTTCTGTTGAATGTCAGGAAGTTTTTTGCCTCAGGCCACCACTTTGTGAAGCCTGAAGAAAAGAGTTTTCAAATGGAAATGAAAGGGCATCACCTGTGGCTCTTTGCTTAATTGCTTAGGATTGGGATATGTCTGAATCAGCCTGTTGGCCCTGTGTGAGGCTGTGGCTTAGATTCTCAGCACCTGATGGATCTAAAGATAGATCCCATGCGTGCATCCAAAACCAATATGGCAAAAAGATCAGATATTGTTGATGAACTCTCTTGCCTTCCTCTGGTAGGTTCCTGATATTCATCAAGTGAGAATAGGGATCCTTTGGGTCAAATGAGTTCTTCAAAGCCCTGCAGAGGCTAGGCCATAGGTGCTTGATTTTCATGACTCCAATTCACTTAAAGAATCTAAACCCCAAAGCTAGAAGGCCTCAAGTTGGAGAAGCCAAGCAATATTAAAGGCAGGCCTATTTGATCACTCCTGGTTCACAGGAAGAGAGTCCAGGCCACCCTGACTTTAGGCAAATGAGGGGCAGGGAGCTTATTTTAGACACTGTCGTGGGCTGCGTCCCTTATGGAAACCTCCAGCCAGAGGATATGATGAGTGTCTATATGGAAGAAGATGAGGGCCATGTGAGAGTGTTTGGTTTTAATTGTGGACATATGTCTGGCGGTTGGAAGAGATCACTGGGTCCACCTAGGCTTGCACTCTGGTGTGATTCCCCTTAGAGACTGAGTTCTTTTACTGATCTCAGAGAATTATTGCCAGGAATTGTGTTGGAATTTTAGATGGCCATGCATGAGAGTTGTCCTTGGAAAGTGACATCTAGGCCCAAGGTGACTTTCCACAGAGCACAGGGAATCTCAGCCAGGATATCACATGATATTATTCTTAAAGACTTGGCAGCCATATTTGAGAGTCAAAACACACATGGAACATACATTGTAGACCTCAATGGGCCTGGCTTAATCTGACTTTTGGGCACTTTTGGAAGCCTTGCCTGTAAGAATTCTCCAGAGTTTTCATTGAAATGAGCTTCCTCACCATTTAATGGTTTCTGAGTTAATTGAAATCCACAGTGCCTCCAACTTCATCCTTGAAAATTGGCTAGATCAATACCATGAAATTTTTGAAATTCCCATGACCGGGTAGCTCTGGAGAACATTTGAATGTCCGGTTGCTGATCATGAGTATACAAGACAGTGCCTTGATTGACTGGGTTTTATGAAAATGGTGTTTAACAGAGATGCCAGTAAGTTGGATCCTGCTGAGTAGTTGTACTAGAGTATTGGATGGCAGGTGTGTAATAAAACATCTGTGGTGGGGGCATGTGGATCTTCCATTGGCTTCCAAATGGATTGTGACTGACATTTTGCAGCCAGTAGACCCTTATATGTAAAAGCATATTGTTATATGGAGAGGTTTTAGGGCAATGTTCAGAATCAGGTTGCTATGGAAAATGGGGCAAGCTATGTGGGATAGAAGCCTGGTTGGTGCATTCTCCTGACGAACCTGACCCACCACACTTGACAGAACTCACTTCAGCACTGTGTCCCAGTTGAACTCCTTGTATTTCATGAAGCAAATACCAAACTCCCAGTGCAGCAGCAAGAAATACCACCAATAGTGGAGGATGACCAAATGGAATTACAGTCCACAAGGGGAGACATTTAGACCCCAGTGGCCACAGGTTACCTACAAATAGAAAATTCAGCACTGCTGCCTCATGTTCATTGGAAAATAAGAATCCATGTCATCCAGATCACATAGATGAAGACTCAGCTATGATGGTCTCACAACAAATGAAACTAATGCTCCTGACAACAGCATATATTTCATTGCCCAACCTCAGAGGCAGTTTCTCCAGATGTTAGGCTGGCAGAACTTCATGTTTGTGGAGTTTTTACCCTGTCCCTTACTTTTGGAAACTCCTCTACCACCTGCAAATTTGTGAACTCCTGAGCATTTTTCATTCCACATATGTATTCACAGATTTTCTAACTCTTCTCCTCTAATTGTGTCTTATGTGGGGCGAAGGTAATGTCAAGGCATTGTGCTGAATGAGAGTGGGAATTTTTTGTGTAGCACATATTTGCATACACATTGGATACATTTTCCAATTTTCCATTCAAAATACTGAATCCCTGACACTAACACATACCCTACTAGACTTTGACTTCTAATCCTAATATGGTGGAGAAAAATAACCCAAACAGAATAGAAATACAAGAGGTTCACAGGAGGCATGGTGTATAGTTGGACTTGCCTTTCGTATGATAAATGGTAGGTGTTATAAATCTAGTGAATTTTAATTGAAATAGTTCTCCATGTGTTTTAAAAGTTATCAAATATGTGAATAACTGTCTCCCTTTCTCTGTACCCTATTCATCACATGTATTTTCATATGCACATTTAGAATTCTACCTGGTATCACTCGTACATTTTGTGAGGTGGCTGGCTTGGCAGATGCAAATTGTGAGAAGAGATCACTCCTACTAAACGCTGTTGGAACTGAAAATACAACATATGAGTGAGCTTCTTAGTTGAACAACATAAATCCATGTTCATTAAAATGAATATTTTTGGATCTGTGGATGATATATTATTTCATGGTGAATTTCGATTGGCATACATAATGCTACTTTTTAATGTCTGTGAGTGTATATATATATATATATATATATATATATATATATATATATATATATATATATTCACTCTCCAGATTTTTCAAAATATGAAGTATATTTTTCTTATTATACACTCCCTAAATTCATTCATATTCATGTATGTGGATTTATAATCATGTTTTCACAAGAATATTCTCAGAAATATTCATCCACCTGAAATACATATTTGTTTCTTAGTACTGAAAACTAACTTTGGGGGATCATATGATGGTGGTGAAGGAGTGCATCACCCCCATGTACCACGTCACTGTGCGGGAGAATGACGAGTTATAACGGCTAAAATATATCTTGTTAGAAATTTCCAGCAAATTGGGGTGCTCCAAAACCTAGTGGACATATTTCCATCTCACAAGGATCAGCTACACGAGCTCAAACACGAGTGATTTGTCCGCATGGAGCGTCATGCTGCTATTCAGGAAATCGGTCTGTGGCTAGAGTCTGCGGCGCGCACTGGGAAACGAAGAGATAGCAATGCAAATATACAGCGGTGTGGATTCTGTGGGCTCCTGCCAGGTATGCAATCACTGTGCTAAGTGCTGAATTCTTTGTTTGAGATGGGGAAGGATGCGGTCCAATTCGGTTCTCCACACCGGTCAGACCACAGAGGAAGCCAGCGGCCACTATTTTGGAGAGCTGATGTCACCATCCCTGTTTTTGACTGATCGAAGCTCATTCAGCTATAGAACAGGTAATTTCAGGATGCCATTCACCTTTGTGTTGCAGACAAATTACTCAGGCTCAGTGCTAAAGAACCTGCAGAAACTCCGTCTTGGAGCCTGCTCCTATTAGAACATACACAAAGCCCAGAGCGGCCGAATTCCACCTCTCGGAACTGATCTGGCCCAGGGCTAAAGAACCCTCGGAAACTGCTTCTCGGTCCGCGTCTTGCTGAATACTGTGGAGGTAAATATCAACCGAGCCTTCATAGGCAGTGACAACAGGATTGAGACACGGCTTGTGAGGGCTGGTCAGGACTCACTCATTGCTTTGGTCACCCAGAAAAGGGAACGAAAATGCTGCCTTTCACATGGGATACCAACATGGCAAATTTCTGATGTCATCAGAAAGCAGCAGAGGAGATAACTTCATTGATACCAGCAGTGACAGAAACAGTTGGTCTCCTGGTGAAGAAAGTGAGTCACAAACACCCGGGTCTCTCTCACTTTGTCATCAAGCCAGAGGGGCAGAGCAGAGCAGCTGCCCGCGACTGGAACAGACCCAGTGACACACCTGCATGGTAGTTACGTCAACCCAATTGGAGTAGAGGCAGAACAGAGCCACCGACCGTGCACAGAACAGGCCCAGCGAACCGCAGGTGTGGTAGTCACGTCACCCCAATTGGAGTAGTTGCAGAGCAGAGCCTTCTCCCACGCCTAGTAAAATCCCAGTGGGTCACCAGCATGGTAGTCACATCACCCCAATAGGAGTAGGGGCAGAGCAGAGCCTTCGCCCACGCACAGAACAGGCACAGCAACCTGCTGGCATGGTAGTCACGACACACCAATTGGAGTAGGGGCAGAGCAGAGCCACCACCCGCGCCCGCAAGGTAGCAGACCTGCACCTGACCAGAAGAAGAGGCCCAGCGGCCGGCTGGCGTGGCAGACACTTTACCATATTTGGAGTAGGGGCAGAACAGATCTGTAGCCCGTGCTCACAAGGTAGGCAGACCTGCGACCAACCAGCGGACCAGACACAGCGTGGTAGTCACGTCACCCCAATTGGAGTAGGAGTAGAGCAGTGCCGCCGCCCACGCCTGCAAGGTAGGCAGACCTGCGAATGATTGGCAGAACACCACAGGGGTCCACGGGCGTGGTAGACACGTCACACCAATTGGAGGAAAAAATAAATAAAATGGACAGACCCCTAGCCATGCTAACGATGAGGAGAGAGAACTCAAATTACTATCATACGGGATGAAAAAGGCAATATCACAACAGATATTTCAGAAATACAGAAGATAATCAGAAATTACTTTGAATCCTTATACTCTAAAATAATAGAAGATAGTGAAGGCATCAAAAAATTTCTTAAGTCATATGATCTGACCAGAGTGAGTTAAGAGGATATAGACAACCTAAACATACCAGTATCAATTGAGGAAATAAAAAAAACCATCCAAAGATTACCAACTAAGAAAATCCCAGCACCGTATGGGTATACAGCAGAGTTTTACAATACCTTTAAATATGAACTAATACCAATACTTTTCAAGCTATTTCAGAAAATTGAAAAAGAGGGAGATCTTCCAAATTCATTGTACGAGGCAAATATCACCCTGATTCCTACACCAGATAGACACTTCAAAGAAAGAAGACTAAAGACCGATATCTCTAATGAACCTAAATGCAAAAATCTTAAATTAAATTCTGGCAAATCAGATACAAAAACATATCAAAAAAATGTGCACCATGATCAAGTAGGATTCATCCCTGGGATGCAAGGAGGGTTCAATATACGAAAATCAATAAATGTTATTCACCACATCAATAGACTTAAAATAAAAACCATATTATCATCTAGATAGATGCAGAAAAAAGCATTCGACAAAGTACAGCATCCCTTTATGTTCAAAACTCTAGAAAAACTAGGAATAACAGGAACATTCCTCAATATTGTAAAAGCAATCTATGCTAAACCGCAGGCTAGCATCATTCTGAATGGAGAAAAATTGAAGACATTCCCTCTAAAATCTGGAACAAGACAGGGATGCCTGCTCTCACCACTTTTGTTCAATATAGTTA